>NW_014542184.1:113462-151208 GCF_000741045.1 Vigna radiata var. radiata
TAGGTTACTCTAATTATCATGTACTCTTGTATCAATTTATTATTATAAATAGAAGATTATGAGAGGGATCAATCAAACCCTCTAGAATTACTTTACAGTTTAATTCTCAAATCTAATGAAAGCACTGCAAAGAAAATTCTCTTCACTATATGCAATTTAAAAATCAATCCTATCATTAGTCAGCTTCAAACACAAATATAAAACACTTTATTTTAAAACTGTCTAATATGCTAAATCACAAAAAAGTACTTCAGTAGGTATGAACTTAAGAAATCCTAGCTGGGCAAAAAAAGGTCTTCAAAAGGAAAAATCTACATATATACAGAAATGCATATAGATTGGCTTAAAACTCACAACGTTTAAAGAAAGGATGCAGGGGCAATTGGGAATACTTTTCCATTGCTCTTTGAGCAATTGGGAATGACTTATATCTCATATATCTCGACAGTCTTCAGACACAAATGTTTGTTGGAAATCACAATGGGAGGTTGTATTCTCAAGAACAAGCCTAAATTCCTTCATTAACATAAAATAAAAAATTCACCAATTATTCTTCTTTTGATAAGTTCAAAATGTGATTTATTAAAATTTTTAGTTACTATAAAAAAATAAAAAACAAAATAAAATATAAACTGATAAAAAAAGTACACAGCTTCAAAGGACTACCCAAAAAGATAAAAAAAAAAAAAAAAAAAAAAAAAAAAACATCATAAATCCAAAACTAATACAATATATCAGCAAAATATTGATAGGGAAAACAACTTTATTAAAATATCTATAATAGCTTGTGGAAACGTTGATTGGTGAATGATGTTAGTTAAGGAGAATCCACATCCACACGCATCACAAATAGAGACTACACACTGACACTGGGAATTCGGGAATTCGGTTATTCGTTTCGCACCAACAAGCTCTATAGTTCCTAACAGTTTACAACTTTGCAGACGTTAAGGATCAATCTCATAGAAAATTGAACAATGCAAATCACATAAATTTCTGGTATGACATCAATTCTTATATTAAAGTTCACAAGCAGTCAGTTACAAGTCAACCAAGAAGCTAAGGGTTGCTTACCCATTCACCCGGGCAAAGGGAGCGGTAGTATTTAGCAAATTCTCACATTCACCAGAGTTATCACCCTTTGCTGCCAGGCATCTGTTATTAAAACCAATATTAAGTAAATGATTATATGTAACACTTTCGCAGAAACCAGATAGCCAATGTCAGGAAATCCACCTATGAAACTCTATGTAGCGGGTGAAACAGTGTCTGGTTTGATTTGTCATAAGGAAAACGAAAATCCGCTGGTGCTGTTTTTAGTTCAATCTAGCAGGAAGTAACAAAAAAAATATTATGTTAAGGTTAAAAAAAGACTGCAAATTTGCAGAAGATACCAAACCTGTTGCATTAAAAAAGTCAAATTCAAAACAAAATTTATACAGTGCAGCAGAAAGCTATAGGGTGATTTTGAATCTGGACTCTAGTTTTAAGCAATGAAATGAGTGTGCCTGAAATATATTACCCATACCACCCTCCTCAATTCATGAATGAAGAATGGCTTATATGAATGACAACAAAGACCAAAACACATCGTCATTCAGAATCTTAAGCAAATTGCATAGAGGGGGTCCAATACCGCAAATTACAGTGAATCAAAATTTAGACAATGAGCCAAAAATGCCATGATAAGAACTAAAAATATGCCGTTGAATTACTGCAAGGCCTTTGGATGTAATAACAAAGATGTGGACAGAACCCAATCATAAGTAACAGATCAGCACTAGATAACAAACATTTCTTTCTGGAATAAAAAGAAAAACAGAAAAAGAAAATCTTCAAAAGGAAGCATATACATACCACCATCAAGAAGTATGGTTATTTACAAGAAGCAGCAAACTAATAAAACTACGGCTCAATTAATAAGCAGATCTTAAACAGTTTGGGATGTTCAAATAGGTGTTTCGATCTTAACTGGTTCATTCCGGTTTCGGAATTTTCTACTTAAGTCCCACAGTATTAAGAATGTATAACTGGATTCCAGCGCCTGCCAATAGAAGTTGGCTTCCGGTTTCTGAAACCGTAGATGTCAATCAAATTACACAACTGCATCCTATGATTTTTAATTTTTGAATTGGGATCACAGAATCGACTCGATAGTAAGTAACTATATCAGTCTTGTAACAATAAGACCTAGTCCACGAACAAGGGCTTCTCTTCAATTAAAGGGGTAAGGTATTCTATTTTGGCTCGTCTCTTCATCAACAATGTAGACAAAGCTTGAACCAAATGCATAATATAAAATTTCAAGAGATACATATAAATTTTGAAATCCAGATCAAGCAGGAGTGTTGCAAGACAATCGTGCTACCAACAACATCAGAAAGCAAGATACAATTATTCATCATCTAGCTGAGAAAAAAAGTGAAGAAAATACCTTTTTATCAAGGTGCTCCAGCGGCACTGCCGTGAATCTCCGACGGCACTCCGACGGTACTGGGTGGTTGGGAGGAATGAAGAAAATGTGAATATTTTGTCTTCGAACGTCGGCGGCACGGTGGACTGGGAGGAGAGAACACGACGGCGGACCAAAGGCGTCTAGGGTTTGCCCTTTTAAGCCGGCAATGAGGTGGCACTGCGTCGAGACTGGCTAGCTGAGTGGAGGAAAGACACCTCTTCCGATGAACAGTGGCTCTCCGGATGGTGGTGACAAGTTCACGAGCTTCTCTCTCTTTATTACACATTTCGAAAGCATTATAAAAATTTATGTATTTTAAAATGAGAATTCTGGAAAATATTCTAAAAATACATATTCTAGAAGTGTTCATTCCGTTTATAATAAAATGTTTCATTGTAGAATAAAATTTATATAATGATTTGAAACGCATTATGAGAATTTTTAAGATGTACTATGAGAATAATCTAAAATATATTATGAAATATTCATTACAAAAGCGTAAAATTTAAAACTTTTCAAAATTAGGGCACCCAGTTAATCTACGCGTTTTATGTTGGGAAAAAAGAAAAAAAAAAATACACAGCTTTAAATCTGTGCAATTCTTCTATGGTAAAGGCTTTGAATTCTAACGTAAACACGACTCATATACAGCTAGGGATGGCAAAAAAAATCCGCGGCCGTATCCGCAGATAAAATCTGCGGCGGGTAGTTATTATTCGCGGATATTTACTATCTGCGGGTAACGGGTAACGGGTATTTTAATACCCGTTTCTAAACGGATAGGGTATGGGTAGTATACTATCCGACCTGCGGGTACCCGCTACCCGTAAAAAATAAATAAATAAATTTATATTTTTTTTAATTAAATTTAATTAAAAATAAAATAAAATTATATTTTATTATATTAAAATTAATTAAAATTAAATTTTAATTTATATTTAATTTAATTTATATTATATTATATATATTTTTGTTATTTTATTTAAATTTTATTTTAAAAAATATAAAACATATAATTTTTTTTATTTTTTGCGGATATCCGCAGGTACCCGCGTACACCCGCGGATTTTTAAAATATCTGTGGATATTTTTTAAGCGGATATCCGACAGGTAGCGGATCGGGTGACGGATACATTTTTCTCCGACGGGTCGGGTTGCGGGTAAACACTATCCGTGCCCGATCCGACCCGTTGCCATCCCTATATACAGCATAACGAATATATCGAGTTTTACGCTGATCCCGAAAATATCTCATCTTTACTTTTCGGATAAAAAAATACTAATAATAATAGGATGATACATATTTATATTTATTTAATACATAATATAAAAGTAAAATAATTATTAAAAAATAAATTTTTATATTTTTCAAAATAAAATAAAAAAATAAAAAATAATATCATGTAAAAATATTACATGTCGCTTCTAAAATAACCAACAAAATAAGAAAATCAATACTAATAAGTAATTAGCATCCCCGTTACATAAGCATAAAAACCCACTTTCGAATCCTAGCAGTTACAAAAGTTTGCATCGGTTAAAGAAATCGACGCGCTTAACAAATGTTTGAATTTAAAATATAATTTAAATTATTAATAATAACATCTATTATTATTCTCCTCCTCTGAAAAGGGCGATATATCATAGATACAGTTTGTTGAGCATAGGAAAAAGACAAACTCTTTATTTTCTATCCATTTTATTCTTATACTTATCCTCGTAAGTAACATAATCCTCCATTCAATTGTGCTTTTTCTTCTCTCTGTTAGACTTCTCATCTGTACTACTCTTCTTCTTCATGGATCATATCAATATCCAATTTCAAAAGCTTCTAGGATAGCGAAAATTACTTACTAGCATCATTCATTACCAAAAATAGAACTGTGTCTAAAGTTTTAGAAAAAGAAGAGGAAGAGAAAGAAGACCAAATGTTTGTTTCCTTTATTAATATTGCTATGATATTTACATTTTCAATGTATATATTATAACTTGATGCTCAATTCTTAATTCTGATTGAAGTTGAGAGAAATTCTAATTCAAATCGGAAAGAATTATAATTGAATTTATTCATGTTTACATTATTTATTAATGTATCATGCTTGGTATGTATCATCGTCCTTAAATTCATCCCTCAAATTCATTGTTCTAGAATCTATATAGTTAGTGATGACCTTAGTATTAGTTATGTTGACTCTAGTCACACAATTATTTTTTAGTTGAAATGTTATTAGTGGTCCATAGAACGGTACTGATTTTATTTTAATTTTTTAATTTTATTTTATACAAGGATATAATTGACTCTAAATTAAACATTATTTTATTGTACAATCAACTTTAGAAATTGTTTAACCAATGTTATTAGTATCTATTTTTTAGTTGATTCTAGTTTTCATAACTTTCATGGATTTTGTGTCGTAATGAGTTGCAATGCTACGAGGAGGCCATGACATTAGTTTTTTAGGTATAAAGTCTTCTTTTGGCCAATTCTAATTTGTTATTTTCTTGTAGTGATATTTTGACACATGATAGATTCAAAATTTGATATGTCAGATTTTCAAATAACCTTAATGTCAATTTAAGAAAAAGATCCGTTAAAATTTTTCTACAAAACAAGAGACTCGATTCAGTTTATTTTTAAAAATATGGACTACATTGAGTCAAAAGAAAATATAAGAATCAAAACGAATCAATATATCTAAATATAGGAATAAAATTACTAATTAAAGTAACTAATAAATTAACTTGAGGTAAGTGTCCTTTTTTCATTTTAATCTTAATCTAATTTTTGTAATTGTTTGTTCTAATTTCTATTTTAAATATACATTTTATGATTGTTATAGTATTGTGGAGCTTAATTTAGTTCCATGTCGCTTAATACTATGATATGTTGTTCTCTATTTAGTTATATAAGCAACATTTTCTAAAACTTGACAGATACATTAAAACATAAGTATACTTCCTAGTGTAGTTGTGGATGTAGACATTTGTACGCTTAACCATGTTAAATTCTTGTGTCTTCTATTTCTCTCTTTACTCTTTTATTCTCTCTTATCTGGTTGACACTAGTTAAGAATGTTGTGTGCAACATCATGAACAAGAAAATAACCACAAATTTTATAAAGGTGTTGTCAAATATGTATGAGAAGTCATCTGCAACCAATAAAGTATATTTGATTCACACACTAGTCAACCTCAAAATGGGTGAAGGTAACTCGGTTACTCATCATATTAGTGAATTTAATACAATTATTTGCATTGTTAACATCATTGCAGATGACTTTTGATGATGAGGTGAACACATTAGTCTTATTATCATCTCTTCTGGAAAGTTGGGGTGCAACTGTTATTGTAGTTCGGAAGTCTATAAGCAACAACAAGTTGGAGTTTGATAACAACTGTGACTTAATCTTAAGTGAAGATGTTCATAGAAGAAATTTAACGGAATCTTTCAATTCTAATTCTGGTTCAACATTGAGTGCTAAAAGTAGAGGAAGAAATAACCAGAAAGGTCGTAATCTAGGTCGAGGCAGATCAAAGTCTAGAGGGAAACCATAAACAAAAGTAGGAAATGATATCACCTATTTTAAAAATATGGAGTACATTGAGTCAAAAGAAAATATAAGAATCAAGACGAATCAATATGCCAAAATATAGGAATAAAATTACTAATTAAGGTAATTCATAAATTAACTTTAGGTAAGTGCCCTTTTATCATTTTAATCTTAATCTAATTTTTGTAATTGTTTGTTCTAATTTTTATTTTAAATATACATGTTATGATTGTTAGTATTGTAGAACTTAATTTAGTCCCATATCGCTTAATACTATAATATGTTGTTCCTTATTTAGTTATATAAGCAACCTTTTCTAAGGCTTGAGAGATACATTAAAACATAAATATACTTCCTTGTGTAGTTGTAGATGTAGGCATTTGTACGCTTAACCATGTTAAATTCTTGTGTCTTTTATTTCCCTCTTTCCTTTTTTATTCTCTTTGATCTGGTTGACATTAGTCAAGAATGTTGTGTCCAACATCATGAACGAGAAAATAACCACAAATTTTATAGGTGTTGTCAAATATGTATGAGAAGTCATTCGCAGCCAATAAAGTATATTTGATTTGCACGCTAATCAACCTCAAAATGGGTGAAGGTAACTTAGTTACTCATCATATTAGTGAATTTAATACAATTATTGCATAGTTAACATCACTGCAGGTAACTTTTGATGATGAGGTGAACACATTAGTCTTGTTATCATCTCTTTTGGAAAGTTGGGGTGCAACTGTTATTGTTGTTCATAAGTCTATAAGAAACAACAAGTTGAAGTTTGATAACATTTGTGACTTAATCTTAAGTGAAGATGTTCATAGGAGAAATTTAATGGAATCTTTCAATTTTAATTCTGGTTCAACGTTGAGTGCTAAAAATAGGGGAAGAAATAACCAGAAAGGTCATAATCAAGGCCGATATAGATCAAAGTCTAGAGGGAGACCATAAACAAAAGTAGGAAAGGATCTCACCTATTGGAATTATTAGGAAAAAGGTCACTTTACAAATCAATGTTGGGCTTTAAGGAAGAACAACAACAAAAAGAAATGATAATCAATTAGCAAATACAGCAACAAATGAAATTAAAGATGCATTATCATATAGTTTAGATAGTTCAACTGAATCATGGATAATGGGCTTAGGTGCGTCATTTAATACTATACCTTTCTTAGAACTATTATCTAACTATGTTTCTAGAAATTTTTGGAAGGTTTACCTTACAGATGGAAAATCTCTTGATATTGTGCAAAATGTCAGAAATATTCATTTTTTAAAGAGAAACTTAATATTTATAGAGCAGTTAGATGATGAGGGACATTACTCAGCCATTGGAGATGGTAATGAAAGACAATCTTGTTGTTGCTCATGGAAAGAAGAAAAGATCTTTTTACATGATTACAGATGAGGATATGATATCAGTTGTAGAGGTTGGCAACAATTGCTCTTTGTGGCATCAAAGGCTTGTGCATATGAGTGAGAAAGGAATGAAACTCATGATCTCAAAAGGTAAAATACCTAATTTGAAGTATGTTGACATTGGGCATTTTGAGCATTGTATCTTTAGAAAGTAGAAAAAAGTTAGCTTCTCAAAAACAGGTAAGACGTCTAAAGTTAAAAGATTAGGATTGATGCATATAGATGTTTGAGGGCTAACTCTAGTGAAATCCCTTGGCGGTTCCCAATATTATGTAACCTTCATTGATGATTCTATAAGAAAGGTATGAGTCTACTTTCTTAAGAATAAATTTGATTTCTTTTTTTTGTTTAAAAGGTGGAAAAAGGAGGTTGAGACTCAAATAGGTTTAAATGTTAAATATGACAGTAGTGAATCCAAATTTTTTGTTTAGATAACGGGATCAGAATGATAAAAACAATTCTAGGAACATTAGAACAAAATGGTGTGGCAAAAAGAATGAACAAAAACTTTGAATGAGAGAGCAAGATGTATGAGAATTCAGTTAAGACTACCCAAGGTATTTTGGGTAGATGCTATAAACACAACAACTTATCTTATAAATAGAGAACCATTAGTTCCTTTAGATTAGAAGTTACTTAAAGAGGTGTGGTCTGGAAATGAGGTAAGTTTTTCACACTTGAAAGTATTTGGTTATGCTTAATATATTCTATTGGACTCTAGTAACAGAGATAAAGTATATCCTAAAGCAAAATGATGTTATTTCATTGGTTATGGATCTTAAATGTACGACTACAAGTTTTGGGATGACCAAAACAAGAAAATTATCAGAAGTAGAAATGTTACTTTTAATGAAAACATGCTATATAAAGACAAGACTGCTTATATAAATAAATCGTCAGAGCAAGTATCATTAGAAGAAATTTTAGAAAGTGATGTAGTCAGTAGAAGGCATAATATAGAGGTAGAGCCTGATTCAGAACTAGAACACATATTAGAGTCATAAACTCCTGAAGTCATGATTAGAAGATCTAGCAAAACTATTGTAGCACCACAAAGGTATTCTCCTTCATTACATTACTTGTTGTTGATTGATGCTAGTGAGCCAAAGCATTTTGTTGAGGCTATGTAGGGAGATGAATATGTTAAGTGGGAGCTAGCAGTGACAAATGAGATAAAGTTTCTTCAGAAGAATAAAACATAGTCTTTAACCAAGTTACCAGAAGGAAAGAAGGTTTTGTAAAACATATGGGTCTACTATAGGTTAAAAGAAGAATCATATGGTAATAAAAGATATAAGGCTATACTCGTAGTGAAAGTGTTCCAACGAAAACAAAGACTTGACTTCACATAAATTTTCTTTTTCATTGTCAAAATAACTAGCATTAGAATTATCTTGAGTATAATAGTTGCAGAAATCTTCATAGAGTAGTTAGATGTCAAAACTACATTCCTACATGGGGATCTTGAGGACGAAATCTTTATTACACAACCATAAGGTTTTGAAGCACAAGGCAAGAAGAATCTTGTATGCAAGCTTCATAAAAGCTTGTATGGATTGAAACAAGCACTGAGACAATGGTACAACAAGTTTAATGAGTTTATGAGAAAATTAGGTTTTCATAGATATGAAGAAGATCATTATTGTTATGTGAAAAAAATATGTTGACAGTTATATCATCCTTGCTTTATATGTTGATAACATGTTGATTGCAAGAGCTAATATGATAAAAATTAATGATAACGGTCTAAAAACCGTTACTTTCATACTTAAATTTGATATTAAAAACACCCTTTATGGCTTAGAATGAGCTTAAAATCAAGTAAAACACTTANTTGTGTCTTGTGAGAGTCAAAAGTTGGTTTTAGAGATATTATGCTTGTTTTTACATTGTTTTGTAGGGCTTTAAGATGAATTGAAGATGGAAGTGAAGCAAGGTGGACTTAGACCCATGAAAGAAGGAGAAAAATGATGAAAGGGTCAAGTAAGCCGCTGAGCACCAGAATGGTCCGTTGAGCGCTCAAAGCGATTAGAGGGAAACCGCTCAGCGGCAAAACTAACCGCTCAGCGGTCAAAGCGGCAAGAGGGAAACCGTTGAGTGGTGAACTTAGGCGCCTGAGCGGTTGTCTGTTTTTATTAGCTAGATTCTGTAATATTTCTGTTATCTTTTTGGGCTTATATATCCCTAGTGCGAATCAAAAATGGATTCTTTTGGCAGAGAGAAACGTCCAGAGCTATTCCACACACCTTGGAGGAGATTTCTTGGATGCTTAGGCTCCTTTTTATCAAATCTAGGGTTTGCTTTTCCATTCTTTCATTATTTTCATCTAGTTTCACCATGACAATGGTGAACTAAACCCTTTGTTGTTGGGGAACAATGTAATCTTTTGAAACTCTCATGTATCCAAATTCTTATTTATTTCATATGCTTGTACTTGTTTATCAATTGTTGGGTTCTCATCTCTGCTTAATGCTTTTATTGTTTAACTCATTCAATAAAAGTCGTTTGTCTTTATTGATACGGGGACGTACGATAATGTCATGAACTGGTGAGAAATTCCTTGATTATGCTAATACCACCTAGGGATAGGGGTAGGACGATCAATTGTATTTTGCTTCCATTCACATTGCATTATTAGTTACTAGGGGAGGCTAGGGATAGCAAGCCAGTAATTAATAATAGGCTCTTTTCACCAAGGGATTGGGTTAAGGGTAGGCTAGAAAGTTTGCATGGCAATTGGATAAATAAGTGAAGTAAATAAGAAAAGTAGATATATGAGAGCGGATAAGATAAAATTGTAAACCCCAAAAACACCATTAGTCCATAGTTTTTCCTTGCCAATTGAATCACTACATTTGCATGTTTATTTTTGTTCTTTGCATACAAACACCAACTTAATTCTTTTCTCAAGTCTTACGCGATTTGTTTACATGAAAAGTAAGGCCTAAGAGTCCTTTGGGAAACTATACTTGGACTTACCCATTTATATTACTTGATAATGATTTGGTACACTTGTTAGGGACTTAAAAATTAACAAGTTGAAGAAACAATTGTTCGAAAATTTTGAAATGAAGGATCTTAGCCCAACCAAACAAATTCTTGGTATGAGAATCTCTAGGGATAGATATGAAGGTATATTGAACTTATCTTAAGAGAAATATATAGAAAAATTGTTTAGCAGATTCAATGTTGGAAATGCTAAAACCAAGAATACACCTTTGGAAACTCACTTAAAGTTTTCAAAAGGGCAATCTTCTCAAATAGATGAAGAAGAAATTTATATGTCTAAAGTTCCATATGCTTTTGCATAGGGAGCTTGATATATGTTAGGGTTTGCATCAAACCTGACGTAACACATGTAGTGAAAGTTGTGAGTAGGTTTCTATCAAATTGGGAAGGTGTGAAGCGAATATTCAGATATCTGAAGGGCACTTCAAAGATGTATTTGTCTTTTAGAAAAAGCATTCTCACTTTCAAGGATTCTCTGATGCAGACTTAAGAGGAGATCTAGATGGTAGAAAGAGCACAACATGTTACATTTTTACGTTGGGTGGTACAACTATCAGTTGAAAGTCTAAACTTTAAGGAAGAGTCTCCCTTTCAACCACTAAAGTTAAGTGTGTAGTCATCTCAAAAGTAGCGAAGGAGATGATATGGCTACAGAACCTTCTAAAAGAATTAGGAAAAGAGCAAGATGATCCTCCATTATTCAGTGATGGTCAAAGTGCTATACATCTAGCTAAATATCCAGTTCTTCATTCTAAATGCAAGCACATTGAATTGAAGTATCATTTTATCATAAACTTGATAAATGATGGAGACTTGTCTTTGTCGAAGATTTTGGATGCAGAAAATCCAGTTGATATGTTGACCAAGATTGTCACAACAAATTAGTTGAGGCTTTGTATTGCCTCAACTAGCCTTCAAGAGTACTTGATGATGAAGGCAACTACACTAGGTGATAATACAAATCAAGCTCTAAGTGAGAGAATTGTTAGTATTGTGTAGATTAATTTAATCCCACATCGCTTAATACTATGAGATGTTCTCTATTTAGCTATATAAACAAACCTCTCTAAAGCTTGAGAGATACACCAATAGATAAATATACTTCTTAGTATAGTCAGAGACATTTTTACTCTGAACTACTTTTCTCTTTCCTCTTTTATTGTCTTGTTTCTCATAACAATTTGAAACATTATTACTACAAGAATTTTTGTAATTACCACTAAAAATTTTCAACGAACAAAATTTATTAATAATTATTAACCGATATTATTGAGATAGGTACATTTTACCAATAATATTTTTATGGACAATAATTTGTTGATAAACTCAAATTATAGACATATTTTATCTATCAATAATTAAACGATTTTTTGTAGTTAATATATTTATATATATATATATATATATATATATATATATATATATATATATTAAAATGACAAAATTAATTTAATTAATTTATAGTTATTATTGATAATTTAAAAATGTAACCCAATAATTAAATAATAATCACAAAAATCTGGTTTTTTTTCTGCTTCCTTTCACATGCTTATGTGCTTTTAAAGTCATATACGTATTTTTCAAAGTGTTCTATTAATTTTCCAGTCATTGCCGTGTTTGCAAAGTTATCTTATAATTTGTGTCAATGACGTACAACATTTGGTTTACTTTTGACCAATAGGGATCCTTTGTATTATAGGAACACGAATGAAGGAAAATGAAAGAATAATATATTGTTATTCTCATTTAACGTCCCAAGCATTAATTTCAAGCAACAACAAATATGTTCCTCTATGTTGTACTGAGGTACCTAAGTATACTTATTATCATTTTCTAATAAAATGATATTTTGAGAATTAGAATATAAGAAAATTATTTTTTAAAATCTGGTGAGCTAAACACTTAACATACCACAAATATTTTGTTTGATGAAACATTTAGTAATTCTTACAATAAGTATTACATTGTTTTCACTATTTATTTCTTATATTAATATAGAATTGGTAAAATAACATATTTTTGTTAATAACATTGTTTTTTTAAAATAATAATAACTATCCTACTCTATATACTTTTGGATAAATATATAAAATAATCTATGAACCCTATAATATTTAAAAGAGTCGACCTAGAAGTATGGGATGTAAAAAGAACAAGATCAAATATATTAGGATATTCAATGAGAAAGGAAATTTGAAGTTAGAAACATAAAGAAGTTAGAAAAGAAATTTGAAGAGATTAAAGAAAATAAAGTATATATATCTTTTTGTCAAAAATGAGACTTTTAAGTACCAAGTCTTTCTTAACTAGAGTATATTCAAACTAGTCTCAAGTAATTTTCAAGAGAAATTCTTAATTTAAGCAAGAACAAAGATTTTGCTAACAAAAAGAATAACTAATTAGATGCTTAGCTCTCCATGAATGGAGTTGAATACATGATGAAATAAAAGAGAGAGGAGTGGAGTGGTATCTGTATGAAGTCCCCTGGGTCTCTTTATATAGGGCTTGATTGGGCTTGGACTCTGAATATTCAGTTGATAAAATCTTTTTATCTTATATCTTCCAAATAACTAAAAGATTTAGATAATTATAACATTATTTGGAAGATATTTTCAGTTGATATTCCCAAATTAAATTAATTCAACAACTGAATTTCATCTTTTAGCTTTTCTGACTTTCAAAAATTGCACAAATGCCCTGAAATTTCCTCTATCTAAACTTTAACCCCTCCTTTCTTTTTAAAATTGCAGAAAAGCCCCTTAGTTGACCAGACTTTGACCAAAGATGGCATGTTTGACCAGCTTTGACTGAGGAGGACGCGACTAATGAAAGCGCGCCATGTGGTAGCGCCTTTTTCCTCCCAAATTAGGGTTTGCAATTGGTAGATTGAGGGTAATCTTTTTTGTGCCTGCGCCTTTTTGAGAAAAAAACCAACACCCTTCGCTCAACTCTACTGTGGCGATGGCGCGATTTCCTGTTCCACCATAGTTGCAATGAATTTGGCTGGTTTGGTTTCTTTGTAGGTTTAAATCGCAGGTCTGTTCATGGTGTTGAGAATGGTTAACTTCATGGTGGTGCGATGTAGGACAAACTCGCGCAATTTCTTTCGAAGAGGATTCATGGCGCGATAGGGTTTTCTGATACCACTGGGTTTATTGTGTTTTGTGGTTTTTCTAGATTACAGGTTTGGAGATGAACGAAGCTTGGATGGCAGCGGCAAGGAAGCTTACGAGGTGATGGCGGCACAGTGATGATGATGAACTCACGATGAAGGTTCAAAGGGAAGCTTCTCCGATGGCGTTGCACCTGGTGATTTTCTGGGTTTCTACAGGTGCGTCGCGGGTCTGGTGATGGTGAGAATGATGGAGCGGCTAGCGGTTCGTTGCGGTGGAGATTGGGCTTGATGGAGGCGCGAATGGATTCTGTGTTGGAGGAGGATGGCGCAACGTTGGAGACAATGAAATGGGTTCTCTATCTTTTTTATTTTTGCAGGTGAATCTGGCTTTGATGAAGGTTTGGATGATGCTTCCATGGCTGATGCGATTATGGGTTCTATGGCATGGAGGAAGACGAAGTCGTTGTTGTGCGAAGAGAGAAAGATCTCTCGTGATTGTGGCGCGTGATGCGTTGGGGAAACAACAGTCGACAGCGACTCTGGTGAGGTGTTAATCCCCTGGCAAGTGTACCAGATCGTTATCAAGTAATATATAAATGGTAAGTCCGAGTATTGTTTTCCCAAGGGACTCTTAAGCCTTATCTTTCATGTAAAGTAATCTTATAATACTTGAGAAGAAAATAATTTTGTGGTGTGAATGCAAAACGAAAATAAACATGCAAATGCAAGTGAATCAATTGGCAAAGTAAAGATATGGATGAATGGGGTTGTTGGAGTTTATAATTTCATCATATCCACTATCTTATATCTACTTTTCTTAATTAATTCGCTTAATTATCTAATTGTCTTACAAACTTTCTTGGCCTACCCTAAACCTAATTCCTTGGCAAAAAGAGCCTACTATTAATTACTAGTTTACTATCTCTAGTCTCCCTAAGTAATTAATAATGCATTAAACACTGAAGCAAAATACAATTGATTGTCCTACCCCTATCTCTAGGAAGTATTTCTTAATCAAAGAATTTCCTATCAGTTTATGACTTCCCCGTACGTTCCCGTATTGACAAAGGCAAATATTGTTTACCGAATGAGTTAAACGATAAAAGCATTAAGCATAGATAAGAAACCCAGCAATTGATAATATAACCATATGCAAGCATATGAATAAAACAAGAATTTCAATATAAGAAAGTTTCAAAAGATTACATTGTTCCCCAACAACAAAGGGTTTAGTTCACCATAGACATGGTGAAACTAGATGGAATTAGATGAAACAATGGAAGAGAAAACCCTAGATTTGATAAAGTGGAGCCTAAGCATCCAAGAAATCTCCTCCAAGGTGTGTAGAACTGCTTTGGACGTCTCTGCCTACCAAAAGATTACTCTGAGGGTCGCACTGGGGCTATATATAAAGCATAAAAATAACAGAATTTAAGCCCAGGCCCAACATTGCACCACTCAGCGCCTAAATTGGCAACTCAGCGATTTGCCTCTAATCGTAGAACCACTCAGCGGTTTGCCTCTAATCGCACTGGACGCTCATCGGCACCACTTGGGCGAGAAACAATGATTTTCCCTACGAGTCTCGCACTCAGCGTTGGATTTAGCGCTGAGCGGTGGACTTGACTCTTCTTTTCTTCCTTTTTTCCTCTTCTCTTGAGTCTAAGTCCTTCCTACTTCACTTCCATCTTCAATTCTCGTCAAAACCCTACAAAACAATGCAAACACAAGCATAATATCTCTAAAAACAACTTTTGACTCTCAAGTGACTCAATTAAGTGTTTTACTTGATTCTAAGCTCATTTTAAGCAAAAAAGGGTGTGATTTGATATCAAATTTACACATAAAAATAACGGTTTTTAGATTGTTATCACAATCCCAAACTTAGAACTTTGTTTGTCCTCAAGCAAACAAGACAAAACTTGACTGTCCACTTTTTCATCAAAATAGTTCAACAATCTCAAAACTCATTCTTCTCACAACAAGTCATTACTCAATTCAGATTTTCAATGGAATCTTATCAAGATGCATGCATGCTTTCAATACAATTCAGTTCACATGATCATATATTTTCCAACAGATGTTTTACTTTTGAATGATCAATCATCTAAGCACAGATGAAAACAGGGATTTTATCAATTCTCTCCAAGCAAGTGTTTCACTCAATCACTCAAGTGTTTAAGAGGGTACTCCATCTCTCTACTATTCACATGTCACCTGAAACAAAATTGTCCTTCATCTAATACAATCAACATTCTCACATGCAAATGCCATCACAAGGACTTGTCAGTTCACCACTCTACTTGGCTATCTTGTCGAGTTCACCACTCTACTCAACTGTCTTGTCAAGTTCACCTTGCTACTCGACAAACTTGTCAAGGTCTCTACTTTACTCGACAGTCTTACCGAGTTCTACACTCTACTCAACAATCTTGCCGAGTTCTTCACTTTACTCGACAATCTTGTTGAGTTCTTCACTCTACTCGACAATCTAGTGGAGTTCTTTACTCGCTTGTGCCGGCCTGCGAACTACGTGCCATAACCAATTGTCCTACTTCTTCTACGAGATTGATTGTGTCTTCCTTTCCACTCTTAGATTAGTAATCTTTCACGAAATGATTGACCTTTCCACAACTAAAACATTTGACCAATCTACAATCATTTGCATAATGTTTGTGCTTGCCACATTTAAAGCACTCAATTGCTGAGCTGCTTGGTCGACCTTCTCAACCTCTACCTTGTCCTTGGCGAGGCAATTCTATTGATCGGATTGCTCTTTATTGTCTTCATGATTTCTTCGTTCTCAAGCTCCTCTTCCTTAAATTTCTCGGCTTCTTATACTAGGACCTTTGTCTTGAGTGTTCCTAGCTTTTCTATTTACATCGAGCTTTGCTTGAATTGCTTAGTGAAATGGCTTCCACTTCTTTATCTTTCTTTGCTGCTCCTATGCCTTAAACAACCTTACAAGTTCTCCAACCGAGTGAATTGATGAGTCCTTACACTCCTCAATGGCGCGTACTATATTCTCAAAGTCATCGGTCAACAACCTTAAAATTTTCTCCACTATTCAACTAGTGGGCAATCGTTCTTTGTTTCTTTTGAGTTGGTTTTCCACTTTTTTGAACCGAGAAATGTATTGGGCTACTCCTCAGTCTCCTTCATCTTGATGCTCTTCAACTCTTCCTTGAGAGTTTGACGTCGAACCTGCTTCACACGATCATCCCCTTATATGCCTTCTCTATAATGTCCCACATTTTTTTGAAGTTTTTGTATTTGCAATTTCTGGAAAACTCATCAACAACTTGGTAGAAAATGTATAGGTCTACCTTATCCTTCACTTGTGCTTCTTTCAACTATTTTATATGAGCATTCGACGAATTTGTGGTGTTAATTTGTTCTTCGTAACCATCTTCAACCATCTTCCAAGTTTCATGGGAGCCAATAAGGGCCTTCATTAGGAGACTCCAATTGTCATAATTGACTGCTTTTGTCAACCTGGTAGGGAAATACAATTGTAATGCTAGCCATCTCACGTTTTTAACGTTAAGACACTTAAGTTTTCAAACTGAGAGACTTAGGCTCTCAAGCTCTGATACTAATTTGGTGGTACCGAAAAATACGGTTTTTGTACGAATATAGGCAAATTTGACTAGGTAATTAACAAAATAGGCAAAAAAAAAAATTACAAAAATGGGGAAGTCGTTGGGGGGCAGCACAACTTCGTAAGAAGAAGTCGTGCACCCCAAAAACGACTTCTTGGCCTGGTAATCAATTACATGGAGCTGTAATCGATTACGTGGTAAAATCGTATCCCCCTTGCACGACATCAGTTTTGTAGGCCAAAATGGTCCTGGTAATCGATTACGGACCCCTTGTAATCGATTACCAGGTGGATTTTATGTAGTAACAGCCCTGGTAATGGATTACCAGTCTGGGTAATGGGCAAGTTGTCCCTGGTAATCGATTACATGTCAGTGGTATCGATTACCAGAGTAATTTGGGTGTTAAACAACATTTTTAATGAGGTGTTTTACAAATTTTTAATGTTTTTGTGTTAGACAAAGAAGATATCCTCCTTACAATTTATTTAATAAAAGAAGGAAATTAAAATGTAGAATAGAATTTTATATGAAACGTTAAAAGTAATAGATTTATTATTGATTCGATTACAAAATTAACTACTGACGAAATGGACAATTTCCCCTATGATGACCTTCGTTGCGGCAGTAAGAGCATTTTTTGGGCTGATCTGGAGTTGATTGATCCATCTTATTAGGAATCCTTTTTGTAGACGGTCTTCCGGATGCCTTGCGTCGCATATGAGGATCTGGTATGAAGTTTGGACCTGGATACGCAGACCAATAATCTTCATTTTGGATTGGATGAAATTGTACTCCGTATGCCTTGTAAATGTTATTAAGGCTATACACTAGATCGATTACTTGTGTTAGTGGTATATGTGAATTTGCACAAATGGCAATGACATGATGACATGGGAGACGAGTAGCTTGGAAGTGACCACAATCACACCACCATTCATTTAGCCTTACCTTATAGGAAATTGGATGTGGTCGATATTGGTGAGGTGTTGAAATTTCTTGAACATCAAATTCTGAATTTTCACGGTTGTAGCGATGAACATGACAATATGCTGATTGTTATTGATTTTTCCTAATAATGTCGGCGATTTGTTNAGGAAATTGGTNGCCTGCTTNTANCATGTACTGTGCTTTTAGTCCTCGTTCAAGAAACCATGATTGTGTCCTCTCAAATGTTGTTTTGATGAGTGCACAAATTGGTAATGAACGTGCTCCTTTTAAAACGGAGTTCATGCACTCAGCAAGATTAGTGGTCATATGTCCATATCTTCTCCCTCCATCAAAAGCTTGGGACCATTTATTTAATGGAATTTTATCTATCCAAGCAACTTATTGTGGGTAATGGTGTCTTAGTGCAGTAAGCTTTGCCGTAACAGTAGGTTGCTTGACCTCGTAAGCTGTACGGATGTAGTAAATTTGTACAGTTATGTTAACTAAATATAAACATTAAATTGGTAGGAAAAAAATATAGTAGTACCTAAATTGATGAATTGCTTTTTGAGGTCTTGATTTTTGAATTTGTTGTTGAAGTTGGAGGCTAGATGACGTATGCAATAAACAGAGTTCAAACCATGTTCTTCCCAACCAACTTCTTCTGATCTTAAGGCGGATAAGATACCCTTTCCTCTGTCAGTGATGATGCAAATATTTGCTTGATGGCAAACATGTTCTCGAAGTAGTTGAAAGAACCATATCATGGCCTCCTTTTTCTCACCTTCTACAATTGCAAATGCTACTGGGAAAAGATTTCTATTGCCATCCTGACTCATGGCGGTGAGCAAAGTTCCATGATATTTGCCTGTTAAAAACGTCCCGTCAACTTGGAGAATGGGTTTACAATATTTGAATCCTTGTATGCAAGGATCGAAAGACCAAAAAACTCTTTCCATAATGTAGCAATTATTGTCTGTTTGTCCATCAATCTCCAGTGGAGAACCAATGCATTGTATTATTGTACCAGGGTTTGCTTCCTTCACCGCATGCAACCACCTGGGTAGATGGTTATACGACTCTTCCCAATCACCAAACTCCATAGCAAAAGCCTTTTGCTTTGCGATCCAAGCTTTTCTGTATGACACGGAATATCCGAATCGAGATTTAATATCTGCAATCAAACTTTTGATGGGAATGGAGGGGTTTGTGCGGACAGAATTTGATACAATTGCGGCAATGTGAGTACTATCAAGATTTGTATGATCTTGAGATAGTATGTTTGAGAAACAGGTATGTTGGCCATCAATATTTTTTATTTCCTAATATTTACGGACTTTGCTATAGCTTGCCCTCAATCGCCATTGACAGCCGTTGTGGTATTCTAGACATCGAATAACATAGATGTTAGGCTTTGATTCAACAACGCTGTATTTGTAACCATTTGTGATGTGATATTGTTTGATTGCAGCAACAGTTTCCTCCTTGGATTGGAAATGCATACGCTCATGCAGTTCTGGAATGACATGNTGAGACGANTNTGTCNTTTNATCGTCATCACCGTCTTCATCGCGAATTAAGTTATCCATTTCATCATCTGTGCTGAAATCATCAACATTATCTAGTATCAAAGGTTCTTCTTCATCAATGTTTTGTGATGACGAAGATGCTGTGAAGTTCCACGATGCCATTAAGTAATGAAAAATTTTCAGTATTGCTGTGAAGATGGATTGGTTTGAAGATGGAAGGCAAAGTAGTGAAGATGGAATGGAATGGCAAAGTAGTGAAGATGGAATGGTCTGAAGATCAAATATATCAGTCATGCAAATAGGCAATTACAGGTTCTTCTTGGAACCATGAACTATGTTTAGGTTTGCATGCATTTTTGCATGCATGGTTGCAGGCATGGGTATTAAATTTTGGACACTAACCTTTCATTTCTACACAGAATTAAAATGATGTGATTTGACGAAGGAATGTTGTGTTATGAGTACTTAATATTTTTTCATATCATTTAAGGAAATAAATTATTAATATTACAAAACATAATTAATTTTTGTGATGGTAAACATATGTTGTTGTAATAAAAAATTTTCATGTTAAACATATTTTTATTCAATTTTTACAATTAAATAGATATTTAAAATTATTTTTTAAAGTAATAAAAATGATTTAAATTAAATAAAAATAGAAAAAGTGAAGTGGGGGTGCACGACTTCATCTAGGGAAGTCGTGTACCCCAACTTCACTTTTCTATTTTTATTTAATTTAAATCATTTTTATTACTTTAAAAATTAATATAAACTCATTAAAAAATGAATAATAGGTGCAAATAAATTGGAAAAATAATTAGTTGAGCATAAATATGTTGTACAATTTTGGAAATAATTTTGTAATTATTATGTTAATTTTTTCAAATTTTTTTAAATATAAAACCAAGTTTAGGAGTGAAAATTTTTAATAAATCATATATAATTCTTAAAACTTTTTTTAAAAAATCCAAAAATAAAGTATGTGTCTTTTACATGTGGTATAATATTTAAAATAATTTTTTGATGCTAAACATATTTTTTTTTTCAATTTTTAGAATTAAATAGATATTTAAAATTATTTTTTAAAGTAATAAAAATGATTTAAATTGAATAAAAATAGAAAAAGTGAAGTTGTGGGGGTGCACGACTTCATCTATGGAAGTCGTGTACCCCACAACTTCACTTTTTCTATTTTTATTTAATTTAAATCATTTTTATTACTTTAAAATTAATATAAATTCATAAAAAAATGAATAATAGGTACAAATAAATTGGAAAAATAATTAGTTGAGCATAAATATGTTGTACAATTTTGGAAATAATTTTGTGATTATTATGTTAATTTTTTAAACTTTTTTTAAATATAAAACCAAGTTTAGGGGTGAAATTTTTTAATAAATCATATATAATTCTTAAAACTTTTTTTAAAAAATCCAAAAATAAAGTATGTGTCTTTTACATGTGGTATAATATTTAAAATAAATTCTTTGATGTTAAACATATTTTTTTTTTCAATTTTTAGAATTAAATAGATATTTAAAATTATTTTTTAAAGTAATAAAAATGATTTAAATTAAATGAAAATAGAAAAAGTGAAGTTGTGGGGGTGCACGACTTCATCTATGGAAGTCGTGTACCCCCACAACTTCACTTTTTCTATTTTTATTTCATTTAAATCATTATTATTACTTTAAAATTAATATAAATTCATAAAAAGTTGCAAAAAAATTCTAAATTATTTTATATATTTAATTTAAGTATTTTATTATAATAAAAAAAATCATTTAAACATTTAATGTCTTATAAAATGTTGCATATAAAATGTTGTATATAAATTATGTACAACTAAAATTATCAATCAATGTGATAGGTTCCTATTCATAAGCATGTGTCTGCCAATCTACTATCCGTGCAATAATAATTCACTGCACCACTTTCAATATTCGCACCTAACATTATTGATGGACAAGTCACGCCAGAAATTTTGCTCCATAAAATCATGTCGGAGGAAGCTATGCATTTGCACCACCAGAAGCTTTCTTTTCCAAGGAAAGAATTTGATTCTCCTCCTGTATTTGTATTACATCTTTTTGCGTTACGCCAAAAATCATATTCGATATGGCTTTTGCACGTCATCTTCCCGTTGACATGTCTCTTTTGCGTCTTCAAGACAACCACGTTGTTAATGCAATTTGGGAAGGAAGTGATAGAGTTCTTCGACCCAGAAGACATGCATTATATATGGATAGCAAAGCATGTCGAAGAACTAGACGATAGACGAAGGTACGCAGTCTCCGCAACCACAAAGACGAGGACAACGCCAAAGAAGAAGACCAACTTGTGGGACTAGAGGACATAGATAAACCTAAACTTCAACTGTATTTTATCATCTACCATGTATTCTTAAGAAATAATAAAAATAATTTCTGAAAAGAATATTGTGTAACTTTCATCTAAGAATATTGTGTCATAGAAATATATTCACTTAAAATATTGTGTAACTTTCATCTAAGAATATTGTATCATAGAAATTTATTCTCATATCTAACAATCAATAACAATATTTTTTTCATAATAAATTTCTCCAAAAGCACTTTAAATGTGTACACTATAAATATCACCATACCAATACAAACTCACAACATACAATCTCATACCATACATTGATCCCCGTTCTAATTTCTTCGTAGTTCATCCCTTTTCAAAAAACTAACATGTACACTGATGATGTTTATGGCATGAAAAGCCATGTCCTCGGAAAACATCTATAACTCATACCTTGCTGCCTTATTTCAAGACGGTGAAATTAGGAACGGGAATGATGGGGTTGAGTTTAAATGTGACCATCCAAAATTGTTTCGCATCCCATACGACTGCACCTACAAACTCCTTAAGGAAAAAGTTTGCATAGCATCTGACAAACCCACTAACACAGCCATCAACAAGTTGTACTTCCGTCAACCCACAATTCAGGTTGATCAAACAATCTCCTATGAAGTCGTTAAGCTGCGATCAGATGAAGATGTCACACAAATGATAACATGTAAGTCTCAATTTCCTATTAACGCAGTAATAGAAATTTATGTCACATGGGTAAGATCTCCGGACCAAATCATGGGTCTTATGATTCTAACACATGCATCATCTTCATCTGCGGCTCCAACAAATGACATTCCAAACTCACTGACAATAATTTATTACAGAGGTCAACTTAAAGGCGTTGGAATCA
The DNA here is from genome assembly GCF_000741045.1 of Vigna radiata var. radiata. Taxonomy (NCBI): domain Eukaryota; kingdom Viridiplantae; phylum Streptophyta; class Magnoliopsida; order Fabales; family Fabaceae; genus Vigna; species Vigna radiata. The sequence continues at coordinate 136,299 of NW_014542184.1, forward strand.
TAGAAAGTCGATCTGGTTACGGGCTCGAATTCCGATCAGATGCAAAAGTCACCACCTCAATCAATCACAATATCTCATTCAATGAACTCCATTCTCAAATAACTAAAATTGTGCAGTGTGGAGACAGAAGAATTGTGACCTATATCGACTATCGTCGTCCAATAAAGGTTCGTAACAACTATCTAATTCATGATACAGCTTCCATAAAATGTGATAATGATATTGCACAGATGATTGTACGTTGGCAAAAAGCACAAACTATTGATAGGTCTGTTAAACGTCCAAACACATCTCAATATATTGAACTATTCGTCCAAACAGTAGATATACATCCTCCAACTCAATCTGAGCACTACGAGGATCTTAAAGATTGGACTTACACAGACGAAAACGGACAAAAAAGAACAAGATTCATGGTAATTTGTAATGTTTAACAATCTTTCCATTACTTTCCATCACATTTATAAGTCTTTATAACACTTGCATTATGGATGACTATAATAAGTACTTCTTATGCTTAATACTCGACTTCAACTTCAATTATTGTAATAATAACTTGTTATGTTTATTATTATTTCGTATGTTCACAATGCATATCAATTTCAATGCAAATTGTGAAAGAGATATTTCTATCCAAATGATATTATTTCCTTCTCAAAAAATACAAGCAAAATTTTTTTTAAAGAAACAAAACCCCTCGTAATCGATTACACCAATGTTGTAATCGATTACGCGCGTAACCCTACCCTATATAAACAACTTTTTCTCTCTCATAACGCACACCCAATTCCCCCCTCCGACAGCAGCGCCCCAAACCACCATTTTTGCACCTCCAAAAGCTTCCAAATCACTTCCTTTGCCACTATTTTCACTTCCAAACAATGTATTCTCATTCTACTCTCCATTCTCTTTAATTTCCACCGATTCAAATTTCAAATGGCGGAACATTCAAAGCGGCAAAGGGTTAGGGGCTCATCTTCTACGGGTGCGGGACGTCGCCGCCGTCAACCTTCACCCATTCAAAGCTCGCCGTCAATCTCACCACCATCCTCAGAAAATGAATTAGAGGAAAATTTCCATTTCTCAACCCCTGCACTGGCAGAAAGGTATTTTACTCTTTTTAGTGACCGTGAGGTCATTGACCCAAGATACTTGGACGCAGATTTCTTTGAGGATGAAGATTTACAATTTATGGAATGCTCAAAAATCTGGGTTTGTTTGATTTTGTCACTGATAAAACTAATTTTTTTCCTGATTTAGTACGCATGTTTTATAGCAATTTGAAAATTTCTCAAAATGGAACCTTGAAGACTGAGGTTAAAAATGTTAAAATGATTATCAAACCCAATCTCTTCGCTTCCATAGCCAACCTCCCCACTCATGGCTTGAATTTTGAAGGAAAAATACTAGATCAATGGGTTGATGAATATAGTATGGATGTCGCAAGACGGTTGATAACTTTGCCACACAAACGTCAAATTGGTAGAATTCTAGCCGGATCTATGAAAATTGATGCTAGAATTTTACATTATATTATCTGTCGTGTTCTTTTGCCACGTGTTTCTAACATAGCCCAGGCTACTGAAGAAGATGTCATTTTAATGTGGATTATAATGACGGGAAAGCAAATCAACTGGACCTATCTCATCCGATATAGGATGAAGAAGGCTCTGAAGCAAAATGCTCCCTTACCATATGCATTTTTGGTCACCCGGATCTTGCAAAATTTTGAATTTCCATTGGATGATGAAGTACCTGGCATACTGACTAGGCAGATGATAATAGGGTCAACAGCCATACAAAGCTTTGGATTTAGCAAAAATGCAAACAATAGATGGGTTCGCACAAATTCTCCTCCTCCACGACCATAACCTACACCTGCACAACAACCACCACCAGTGCCCCTTCTTCAACAGCATACTTCGTCATATGATGACATCATGAGGGGGATCAATGATCTCAGATCATTTGTGGGGGAAAGCTTCAACACTATGAACAACAACCTTAATTCAAGAATTGAACAACTCGAGCTGAACATGGGAGACCGCTTCGATACATTAGACACTCGAGTTGATCATATGGAGCATGAGATTGCCTATCTGCGTCGTCAACACGGTGGACCTTCTTCCTAGATAGCGTGCTATTTTATTGTAATTTCGTCTAATTTTATTTTTAGTCTATTTGCTTCTGTAATAAATTTCAATTCAATAAAATACTTATAATCTCAGTCATGACTTTTCCTTATGCTTTTCTTTTTTATTTTCATTCCAAATAATTGCTCTTCATAATCATACCAATAATTCACAATGAATCAACAACCATCATGTCCTCACAAAAATTCAAACAATTACACATACAAACTCTATTTATGTTGTAAAAGACCTCATTAAAAATGTTGTTTAACACCCAAATTACTCTGGTAATCGATTACCACTGACATGTAATCGATTACCAGGGACAACTTCCCATTACCCAGACTGGTAATCCATTACCAGGGCTGTTACTACATAAAATCCACCTGGTAATCGATTACAAGGGGTCCGTAATCGATTACCAGGACCATTTTGGCCTACAAAACTGAAGACGTGCAGGGGAATACTATTTTACCACATTGTAATCGATTACAGCTCCATGTAATCGATTACCAGGCCAAGAAGTCGTTTTTGGGGTGCACGACTTCACCACTGTTCATGTGAACAATGTGAAGTCGTGCAGGGGGGCACGACTTCTTCTTACGAAGTCGTTCTGCCCCCCAACGACTTCCCATTGACTTTTTTTTTTGCCCACTTTCGTAATATATGAGGCAAATTTGCCTACCTGGGTCAAAAAACCGAAAAATACCTTTTATTCAAAATAACACTTTCAGAATTACAAGTAGAGAAAGATGTGGTCTTCGCTCACCAACTAGAAAATTCTCACACTACTGCTGAGATACACTCACAACTCATAAAACACACAAAGAACACAACCCTTCATTTCTTCTCTACTTCTCGGTGGTGTGTTACATTTGCTTGCTCTGTTCGATGTTATCTCAATTAAGCCATCACACCGCTTGGTATTAACATCACCATCACTATGAGGCATACACCAAAGTCTTTGAAGGTACAAAATGCATAGGAAACCAAGCTACACATCATTGGAGAAAACGTGTGGTCCGAATGACTTTCGCGATCAACGTGGCAATATAAACAATTTAATAGTAATTTAGGTTGTATGGACATAATTGCTATTCAATTGAGATAGTTCTGTACCTTAAGAATTTGAGTAGAATAACATATGAGAGTGGTCTTGTAAAGATAATCATGTTGACAGAAGACTAACATTTTGGGTAGACTATAAAACATGTAATATCAAAATGAAAGTTTTTATTTCATCTTCTGAGAGAATAACCGTAGAAAGTCTATATATGGATGCACCATGATGGGAATACAACTAAGCGTGAGATCAATATGCTTTAGTTTCTTGTTATCTTTGAGTTTCAGTTCGTTCAGTTTTACAAAGGCACAAACTCTGATTTACCAGGGAAGTTACTGCCAAAACACCACCCAAGAACATCTCACCACTGCATACAAAAGGATGTCTTCAGATGCAGCCACAAGCAAAGTTTATAACTACACCAGCATAGGAAACAAAAACACTGTGTATGGCCTCTACAATTGTCGTGGTGACGTGGTTGGATACTTTTGTCAATTCTGTGCCTCTAATGCTGTCAGAGAAATTCCTCAGCACTGCCCCCAATAGGGTGTCTGCTATGGTGTGGTATGATTTCTGCATTCTGAAGTACTCAAATGAAAACTTCTTTGGGAAAATTCATACACACCCGACATGGCATGCCGCTGGAACAAAAACCATTTCAAAGGAAGAGACTAAGAAAGGTGATGATTTTATGAGAAGCCTAATCAGAAAAGCAACTGTGGAAACCAGCATGTTATACTACATGGATGCCTTCAATTTGAGTTTCACTCAATCAAGGTATGGCTTGGTGGAATGCACTAAAGATCTCACAAATGATGGATGCAGAGAGTGTTTGGAGGCCATGTTAGCAGAAGTTCCCAAATTCTGCCAACAAAAATTAGGATGGTTCATTTGGTCTGGAACTTGTATGATAAAGTATGATGACTATATGTTCTACCTTCTTAACAACCAAACATCTTCAATTCCTGTGTCGAATCTAGAAACAGGTGAATCTGAATATGATAACAGTACATTTGGATTATTTTTTATTTTTAGTTTTAAAAATTTACTTTTTATGTTGTTGCAGATAAACATGGAGGTAAAAAGAGGTCAAAAATCTTAATCATCAGCTTCTCAGTGATGGGATCAACAATCCTTCTTTGTTTGGGTGCATATGTACAGAAGAAGAGGTAGAAAAGATAATTTTCTGCAGTTTCTCCTACTTTAATATGGCTATTTTGTTCAAATAAGACTCAGACTTTTGTCTTTGTAGATGGGATTCGGCTGACATCATTTCATAAAATTCAAACCGAGGAAACGTTGAACACTGACCTGCCTATAGTCCCATTAATCACAATTCTGCAGAGTACTGATAACTTTTCAGAAGCATCTAAATTGGGGGAAGGTGGATTTGGCTCCGTTTACAAGGTTTTCATCATTTGAAATTATGAAATATATTCTTTATTGCTTCCATCTATTTCTATGATACTTTTATCCCAAACTTTTATCAGGGGATTCTACCAGATGGAAGACAAATAGCTGTTAAAAGGCTGTCAGAATTTTCTGGTCAAGGATCAGAGGAGTTCAATAATGAAGTAATGTTTATAGCTAAATTGCAACATCGTAACCTTGTAAGACTCTATGCATGTTGCTTGGAGGAAAACGAAAAGATACTTGTATACGAGTATATGCCCAGCTCAAGTCTGTACTTTCACCTGTTTGGTATGTTTTCAGATTGCTTCAATGCTTCATTAGTAAAAGTGCAAAAGGTAGCTTGTATAGTTTTGGCAGCACTTTGCTCTTAAACATAGTCTGTGTTTAAAATTTGCTTCAGTTAATAAGTCAGCTAAAGGTTTTAAACTGTTGGATTCTTTCAAAGGGAACAGTGGGAAAGGCTATAATATCCTTTTGTATTTTTTTTTCATGCTAAGGAAAATACTTAGCATTTTTTTTTCTAAAAGATAGTGATATGTTAACAACTATTTTTTGATAACAGTTTTGACAAGTCGCATTGTCATTGGGTTAGGTTTGAATTTAATTTTTTTTAATAAGAAAATATGTCATGAATGAAATTCCCAAAATGCCGTGACTAATTTTTTGAGTGAATCCTCTTTCCAGAAGAGTTGGTTCTGAATGTAAGGTTTTCATTTTGGAATTTACATTCTCTCTCGTTCGCACTCATTCTTCTTCGTCCAAGCAGTCGTTCCACCATTCTCGCTCACTGTCGTTCTCTGTTCCACCACTCTCGTTCGCTCTCATTCTCCTTCGCACTTTTAGAGTTTAGGGTTTAGGGTTCCATTTTCAGGTTTATTGATTTTGATTTGATTTTGTGTGGTTGTTGTGTTGATGCCGTGACCATTTGATTGGTGTGCTGTTGGTTTGTCTGTGGAGTTTGTGGTGTACTTTAACCGGTGTCGGTGGTAAGGTTGGTTAAAGTTTGTGGTTCTTTCTTGGTTATTTTGTGCAATGGCTTTGACTCTTGAAGTTTCGTTTCTTCATGAATTTTCCATTTTAAATTTCACTAAAATGAGGTCCATGGGGAGCCATGAATCAAAAGTTGGGGAGCGGTGATAGACTTTTGGTACAAATTCCTTTTCAGCAGCTAAACTATATTAACCAGTTACACCAAACACTCATATCCTTCCAACCACTAACAAGTCTTCCCATAAGAATCAACCAACACTGGCAACATTCTCCCAAATATTTAACCAAAAACAGGTGCAACCCCTCCATGGGGAGCCATGAATCAAAAGCTGGGGAGCGGTGATGGACTTTTGGTACAAATTCCTTTTCAGCAGCATTGCACTTAACCAGTTACACCAAACACTCATATCCTTCCAATAAACCCAAAAAACAACGTGCTGCAGACGTGCGAATGAAAAAGGAAAATGTTTCTTCGATAAACAGAAAAACACCTTTCAAATGTGCGAATAAAAAACACATTCGAATGTGCGAATAAACAAACAAAAAAGCACCCAACCAACGAAGGAAAAAAGCCGACAAGGAAAAAACGAAACCTTTCGAGGGTCGACCTAACCGAGACTTCCTCCAAGCACTTCAATGGTACACCGACACACACCACTTTGTCCAGAGAGAACGGTGGACCCAAGAACGATTTTCACAACGGTGGACGGTAGCGACTTCGGTGGCGAAGCAAGAGTTTCAAATGGAGAATGGAAAAACTAGTGAGAGAGTTTCATAGTTTCCTAGGGATGAATTTCACAAAAGTGAAAATGGGAACATGTTTCAGCATTTTTTTTCCAAAACCCCCTTGAAAAAAAAATAAATTTATTCAAAAAACCATTTAAAACAATGAATGAGACAACGCCACGTGGCGTTGTAAAAAAGTTGTCAAATAACGTTGTCAAAAGTAACGTTTTCCTTTTCTAAATGGCTAGTGTTGTTTAAATCCCTTCTATCTTCTTGAGTTGACAAATGACGAGAAAAGAAAACAACTTGATTGGAAACTAAGATTAAGCATTATCAATGGAATAGCAAGAGGTCTTCTATACCTTCATGAGGACTCTCGACTCAGAGTAATTCATAGAGATCTCAAAGCTAGCAATTTTCTATTAGACCATGACATGAATCCCAAAATATCAGACTTTGGATTGGAAAAGGCATTTGAAATTGGACAGAACCAAGCAAATACAAAGCGAGTAATGGGCACTTGGTGAGTTTTACTTATACCAAACATAACCTAACAGTAGGACTTGTGAATGCTTATTTCAGTGTTTAATTATTGAAAAAAAGATTAAATTCCTTGTTATAAACTTGAAACAAGTGAAATTAACAAAGCTCTGTTGACTTGAATTAGTGGATACATGGCTCCTGAGTACGCTATGCAAGGATTGTTTTCAGTGAAATCTGATGTTTTCAGCTTTGGAGTTCTAGTTCTAGAAACCATTAGTGGAAGAAAAAACAATGGATTCTATCTGTCAGAACATGATGAAACTCTTCTTTTATACGTGAGTCATCCTTCTGGTCTGATTAACAAATTATCATCAATACTTGCTAACAGAAGTATAGCACTATCATTCACAAGTTAACTACAAATAATTGCAGGTTTGGAGAATATGGTGTGAAGGAAAACCTTTGGAACTGATGGACCCAATGCTGGAAAAATCCTTCAAAGCCAGTGAAGTTGAGAAGTGCATACACATTGCATTGTTGTGTGTTCAAGAAAATGCAACTTACAGACCAACCATGTCAGATGTTGTTGTAATGCTAGGGAGTGACAGATTGACGCTTCCAAAACCCAAGCACCCAGCATTTTCTGTTGGAAGAAAGTTCTCAGAAGAAGTACCAAAATCAAAAAGATCCAAGAATCTTCTTAGTACTGATGTAACAATCTCTATTACTTTACCTAGGTAATGTATAATTACAAAAATGATTTGTCTCCTCAAAAGTAACATTAGAGCTGTAGTTAACAGAAATATAAATGTAAGTATCACACGCATCATTGTTATCAATGATTGAGATTTACTCGTGTAGTTACTTATTTAGACATATAACACTTCGACAAATAAGAATATTCTATAGTCATTCACAATTTCTTATTATATAGTATATATATGAATACTATGGGATATTTTCATGGTAGGACTCTTTACTCTTCGAATATCATGAAGAACAGTCATATCAGCTAGTGTGACGTGCATCTCTTCTCAAAATTCTAATAATTTTTATGTGTTCAGTAGGTTCAATGTGTGTTCCAATAAATGCTCTCTCTCTATATATGCTTGGTGATTGTTTTTGCCCTGATATATGGTTCAGTAATGTTCTTCTAACTTTGTAACTATACCCTGTATTAGATCCTTTTAACTCTTTTGCTTACCGATTTCAGTTTATACAAATTTCACTGGCGAATTATTATTAGATTAAATAAGCTTTCAATGGTTTGTGGCACTTGTTGCGAACTAGTGATTACATAACTCCTCCTAACTGAACACTGATTTCATATTCTATCTGTCCCTTTGGAATTGCATCGCCGCCTTTCAAATGCCTTTGTTTTTCTACATATCTGTGTATTTTGTTTTTAGTTTTCATACTTAGTCCAAATTCTAGTTATCAAGATTCAATAAAAATTATTACAGTGAATTAAAGACTCTTCTTATTTTCTAGGTGATTGTGTCACGTTTATTTTCTACATACCAGTCACATCAACTCGAGTGATGTCTCTCTTTGCAATTGCATCACTGCCTTTCAAATTTCTTCGTTTTTCTAAAATCCGGTTCTCTCAATGGTAGTTGCTTTCATCATCTTCGTGGCTCACTTTTCAAATGATTTTGGTATCACTTTTCTTCAGAAACAGATCTAAAAGTTTGTGCATGCCCATAGGAAATAGGAGTCTCATATTTGAATAAAACAACTTCACACATTCATAGTCTCCTTTTTATTCTTATAACCCAAACAAGTATGAGTTGGTGTTGGCTGTCTCCTGTTTGTGAAAATGCTTAGAAGAGCCATTGCAGCACAATGGCATGGATTTGCAAAGAAAAACAGGATATGGTGATGCTTATTACAAAATATATGAAGTGAACTTTTCGTGCCTGAATATTGGGGGATATGCCACTCTTTATTAAGAGCTTTTTATTCGAGTTAACTTGCCCTGTTGGTATTGTAAATATTTTCTTCTTAATACGTTATCATGGCATAACCTGTGAGTTTGAGGCTATTTTGTTCTCATCACAAGTTTTTCCTTTACTCTTAATAGGAACAAATATTGAGCTAGGTTCATTACTGACAGATATTTTCGTTTCCACTTCCTACTTCAACATATATGGATATTTTTTTTTTAAGTTTACTCCAAGATTGGTATTATGAAGTGTACACCAGCTTGCACCTTAAAAGAGTACATTATTGATAATGGAACTGTGACTTAGGGAGTAGGTGTGCATGCTGGCCAGCAAAAGTGTGGCAGGTTATGACTGGTGTAGGTGCGGTGGTGGAAGATAGTTACAGACCTTTGACTGGGGTGTCATGGTAGCGTGTTGGAGCTGACGACTTGTGAGTTGACACACGATGTCCCATGAGGAGAATAAATGAAATCAAATACAAAAGTGTTCATTATCTCGGTATAGTAACAGAGGTTGTTACATCATTAATGGAAAGATTCTTGGAATTGTTTGATGTAGAGAATTCCACTAAGGTCATTCTTCCAATCGAAAAGGGTGGGTGCTTGGGTTTTGGAAGGACCATTCCCTCACTTGCCAACATCACAACAACATCAGACATGGTTGATCTATCTTTAGCATCTTCTTGAACACACAATAAACCAATTTGTATGCATCTCTCAACTTCACTTCCTACGAAGGATTTTTCCAGCGTAGGATCCATCATTTCCAAACATTTTCCTTCACACCATATTCTCCAAGCCTACAAGTATCTGAAGTTTGTTAATACTGTCAAAAGCATTAACTAGAATTGTTGAATAGTTTCTTGTCCATATATAACTGAGGAGACTTACATACAATAGAAGAGTCGGACCATGCTCTGAGAGATAGAATCCGCTATTCTTTCTCCCACAAATGATTTCTAGGACGATAACTCCGAAGCTGAAAACATCAGATTTCCCTGAAAACAAGCCTTCCATAGCATACTCGGGAGCCATGTATCCACTAATGCAAATCAATAGAGCTTTATTATTTGTCATGTTAAGGTGTATGAAAGCAAAGAATTTCTTTTTTCTAAATGATATGCTTAATAATTCCTCCGTAAACCTTATGGTTTAAGAAATGTTTAGTATGAGTAAACTCACTAAGTGCCGATTACTCGTTTCGTATTTGCCTGGTTCTGTCCTTTTTCAAATGCTCTTGCCAATCCAAAATCTGATATTTTGGGATTCATTTCAGGGTCTAATAGAACATTGCTAGCTTTGAGATCTCTGTGAATTACTTTCAGTCGAGAGTCCTCATGAAGGTATAAAACACCTCTTGCTATTCCATTGATAATACTTAATCTTAATTTCCAATCAAAATGCTTTCTTCTCTCATCATCTGACAACACAAGAACAGAGAAGAAATTGAGCAACAAGACAGTATTTGAAGCAAAATCTATCAAATACCAAATGAATTACTGAAAGAATTATGTAGTGTTTATCCTTAAAGATTATCTATAGCAGGATTATTCATTGCATGTTATAACTTGAATTTAGTTTCAGGCTATGAAAGGAGAACAGAACGCTTCTATAGGTATTATTATCCTGTCTTGCTGTTCTTATTCTTTAAATAAAGAGTACCCAGTTTACATCAAGTACTTTAAATCCCATAATTGAACAACTTCACTTGTTAATCCAGAGTAACTTTTGTAGACAAAATGTAAAGAAACAAGCAAACAACTGCAGAGAAAGCATTTTACTTCTGTGTAAGAACATACCAAACAGGTGAAAGTCGAGGCTTTTATTAGGCAAATATTCGTAAACTAGTATCTTTTCATTTTCCTCCAAGCAACATGCAAGAAGTCTCACAAGGTTGCGATGTTGCAGTTTAGCTATAAGCATTACTTCATTATCGAACTCCTCTGAGCCTTGAGCAGAAAATTGTGACAGCCTTTTAACTGCAATTTGTCTTCCATCAGGAAGAGTCCCCTGACAAACATAGCGATCAATCAATAAAACTATATTGAAAGATGATAAAAATAAACAATCTATATACAGAATCGAAATCATTAAAACCTTGTACACTGGGCCAAATCCACCTTCCCCCAGTTTTGATACTTCAGAGAAGTTACCAGTACTTTGTAGAATTGTGATTAATGGGATAGTAGGAAGGTCTGGATTCAGTGTGTCCTCAGTTTGAATATTGTGATATGATGATAGACGAATGGCACGAGATATCATACCATCTACATAGTCAAGTTTGTTAGTTATTGTGTGAAGTAAATAACCATATTTGAGTATGGGATGGCAAATAAGCCATAAAGAAAATAGTCATCTATTGTTGAGGGAAATTACCTTTTCTAGTTCTACACCACCACCCATATACACTCAGACACAGTAAAGTTATTGACCCTGTAACACTGAAGCTAATAATCAAAATTTTTGACCTGTTATTGCCCCCTTGCTTAGCTGTAACAGTATAAAAGAAGAATAATTAATTTTCCAGAGAAATCAACTTCAATAAATAAACAAACAAGTATTACCTGTGTCACAGAAAGTCACTACTATTCCAAATTACAATACAAAAAATTAAAAAGGTGTTACTGTAATATGAATGAATCACCTAATTTCGGATTAGGCTCAGTAACTGAAGATGTTTGGTAGAACATATGATCATCATACTTTATCGCACAACTTTCAGTCCAAATCGCCCATCCTAATTTCTGTTCACAACATTTGGCAACTTGGGCTAATATGGTCTCCAAACACTGTCTGCACCCTTCATTTGTGAGAACTCTGGTGCATTGCACCGAGCCATACCTTCTCTCCGTGGAACTCAAATTAAAGGCATCCATATAAAACAACTGGTTAGTCTCCTTAGTTGCTTTTCTGATTAAACTGCTAACAAAATCATAACCTTTCTGAATATGTTCCATTTTGGATACATTTTTCTCTCCAAGAGCATGCCATGAAGGGGTTGTTAAAACAGTCCCATAAAAGCTCTCGTTGGAGTAACTTAGAATGCAGAATTCATACCAAACCATAGCAGAGACCCTATTGGGGCAGCGCTGAGGGGCTTCTTTGGCAGCAGTAGAGACACAGAATTGACAAAAGTATCCAACCACATCACCACGGCAATCATAGAGGCCATACACAGGACTGTTGTTACCTATGCTTTTGTAGTTATAACCTTTGCTTGTGGCTGCGTCTGAAGATGCCCATCTGAGCATGCCGTCAAGATTTGTTTGGTATACACCGCTGAGGGGTTCTTGGGTTGTGTTTTGGCAGTTACTTCCCACAAAAATCGGTGTTTGTGCCTTCGTAGCATGTGGTCTGAAACTCAGCAGTAAGAAGAAACCATAGCATATTGATCTCAGTTGTAGATTTTTTCCCTCCATAATAACTCTGCAGTTGCCTTGATTATTTGCTCAGATAATGATTATACCAAAAATAAAAAACATTATACCAAGTAATGCATTTGATTATATTTGTATATTCTGATCGAATGGCATACTATTTCCATCTTATGTCAACATATATCTCTGTAAGTCCTATCTTCAATTATGTCGAAATTTTTTCTTAAAGAAGCACTTTTAAATTTTTTTTTTCAAACCGTTTACTATTTTTAATATGGTATATACTTTTCCAAGTCAAAAAATTTGAATTTTAAACCTCACGTGGTAAGAATATGTCAAAAAAAAAAATCAAAGTCAGAATTCGATTTACTTACCAAATTCTGAAAATTATGAAAAGATAAAAAAATTAAAATTATAATAACACAATAAATAATTTTTTACAGCATTCGTAATATTTGAAATTTAATTTTTAATAATTTAAATTAATTGCTAAATTTAGTATATAAATATATATATATATATATATATATATATATATATATTTATTTATTTATTTTTTTAACGTCTCAATTAGGTCTTTATTTTTATCAATTAAGTCCTTATTTTTATTAATTTGATACAAACAAATTCTTTCCGTCAATTTTATCAAATGGTGTTAATGAATGTGTGACGTGGCATGGTGACACTATAGTTTTAATACACGTGTCAAAAAAATATTTTTAAATTGGATTTTTGAATTTTAGAATTAAAGAATTAAATAAATATATATTGAACTATCCAGTTGAATCACTCGATTAGTAATTCAATTTTTTTGAGTTTCTATCCAAACCCAATTACCAACCATGCCACTTAACCCTACTACAAAGAATGAACATTGAACTTCAAGTGCAAGATTAAGTTAACACTCTCCTCCACTGTAGTTGTGCAAAAATTCCCTGGTCTAAAAATTACGTCAATGTTCCTTTGTTGCATAAAAATCCCAAACAGCAGATCATGAGGCCTCCTTCTCCTTCATCTTCCTTAACATAAAAATCCCAAATAACATAGAAATCCAGTTCGCGTTGCCCAGAACGCCAGTTCTTTATGCGGCCACTGTCAATGCCGCAAATCGTAACAAGTCGCGCCGCTGCTTCCCGCGCACCAGCCTAAATCGCCATCAAGCCGCAAGCAGCGTAGTTCAACCTCCTCTACGAGCAGCCTCTTTTTTCTCTCACGCAACCCAGTTCATCCCCATCAACACGCACCTACAGCAACCAAAACCCCATAATCGTGCATCTCCTTCTCGCGCAAGAGTTTGAAGCCAAGTTTGCTTGCCCTTCCGTCCTCGCAAACATTCAACAATCGAATCTCCACCTGAAAACCAAAGAAAAACCAAAACAACACCCAACAAACAGAGACCCCTAACCTGCAACCAATCAAAGCACCATGACCATCACCGAAACGACACAGGAGCAAAGGGGGAAGCCTTTTCCCAGTCTGAAAACCTAATTGGGAAAGAAAGGGCTGCCACTTTTCCCCTTTCTTTCAGCAAAAAATTATAATATATTTATTTAATTCTTTAATTCTAAAATTTAAATAATCCAATTCACACACACTTTTTTTTACATGTGTATTAAAACTACAGTGTCACCATGCCACATCACACACTCATTAACGCCGTTTGATAAAATTGACAGAAAGGATTTATTTGCATTAAATTAACAAAAATAAGGACCTAATTGAGACGTCAGAAAAATAAAGGACCTATTTGAAATTCTGACGAAAGGACCTATTGAGACATTAAACCTATAATATATCACAACAAAAATGATGTAGTAGAAAAACAAAATTTTACTGTCATGGATATGGTTAGGAGTATGTTGAATCATAACAATGTTTCTAAATCTTTGTCAATGTATTCATTAAAGACAGTTGTTTATCTTCTTAACATGATTTCTAGTAAAGCAGTTCCTAATCCTTTTGAACTTTGGACTAGAAAGAAACTAAGTTTAAGACATCTTCATGTTTAGAGATGTCAAGCAAAAGTAAGGATATATAATCCACGTAAAAAGAAACTTGGTGCAAGGACTATATATTACTAGTTATTTCATTGGCTATCTTGAAAAGTCAAAAGGATGTTAAGACAAGGTTACAAGTTATCATATTTGACATTTATTGTTGGAAAAATAATATTTGATATTAGAATAATTGTGTTTAAATCAAATGCTTATATAATTTATATGTCTTGATATATAATTGATTTATTTTGACATTTAAATGAGGGTAATCAATTTTATAGAGAATTTGAAAAGCTTTATCGCAAAATATGATTTTTCAGTAAGAAATTTTGAAAGAAATCGAAGTTCTAGAATTTTATTAAAGTAATTATATTACTTAAAATTAAAGAATTACAAATTCCATCTAAAAAGTAAGAATTTTAAATTCTTTATATTCTTAAATTCATATTCTAGTATTTGTACTTTGGATTAACCTAGGTCTAGGTCGCTGATGAGTGGTTATTTCTTGAACTATATTTAGTTTATTGCACTTAAATAAACCAGGGAATTGTGTTTAATTGTCTGTTATTTCCCCGTTTTCCAAATTCTGCTTAATTTGATCGGAAATTCGTAATTGTGCTAATTTGGGTTTTCTGAGCTGATTAAGTGCATTTTGGTTGCAGGGAAATTTTGGNAAACATCATTTGGAGCATTAGGGAAGGTGGCGTGATCATTCAAGACTCAACATTTAGTCATTTCCATTTTAATTAAGTTGTAATTTCGTTTTCTAGAAGCCCTTAATTAG
>NW_014542184.1:151368-259269 GCF_000741045.1 Vigna radiata var. radiata
TTTCTCTTGTTTTGGACATGCTCTCATGGGTGCTTGCTTGGTGCACGGTTTTGGACCATTTTCAATGAATATTATGAAGATTTTCTTCTTCCCTTGACTTACTCTTGGTTGTCTTAACTCATTGGTGGTGAAAATTCATTCATTTCTCCTTCCATTTGCTTGTTTTTGATGTTTGAAGCTTGAGTTTTTAAGCTTGTCTTTGCTTTTCTATGGTGGTTGTTGGGTTTGAGTGACTTTAGATTTTCGTTTCCTCTTCCATTGCTGCTGTTCCTCACGTTTTTCTTTGCATTTTATTTAGTTGGTTGATGAAAATGGAATTCTATGTGAGTTTTGGGTTGAATAGAGCTTAACTTGATGTATGGGTGTTGTGGGTTTGGCTCTTTTTCTTCATATTTCGGTTTTGATGTTTGAAACTAGTTTGGAACCAGACTTTGATGATGTTATTGGGGCTGGAAAGTGGTTGAGTTGAATGGTATAATGTTATTTTCGTTTTTTGCACAAGAGCTTGAAAAAATGGAAGATTGGGTTGAGTTGAAGTAGTAGTAGTGTGAGTTTATTGTCTTGAATGGAGTTGCAACTTCAAATGGAGTCTCTTGGGTGCTCATTCTTGATATTGAGGAGAGGAAGAAAGATTATGAAGGTGTGTGTTGGTGAAGGAAACGAAAATGGTGTGTAGAAAGGAGAGAGAATGATGCATTAATTTTTTTACCACTTTTGGTCAAACAAAAAAGATGCTCATTTTCATTCTAGGAAGATTTCCATTTTGAGCTTTGGCTTTGTTTGAATTCCAGCCATGAATTGCCTTTGCATGGGAGGTCTTTGGTTGCTTAATTTCATTTGGTCTTGCCTACATGGCACTTTGGTTGGAGCACACAATGTATCTTCCATTTGCACATGGGTTTTTGAAGTATCTTTTGTAGGAATCACTTGGGAGGTTCGGCATTTTGTGGTCTTGGAGTGTGGATTTCGAATTTTGCTGCATGGAAAAGACTAAGGAATGGTTTTCAATTGGATGTTTAAGTATATTTTAGTTTCTTTTGAGAATTGGTGCACATGGGACAAAAGACAACACATTTGGTGGTTAAATGAAAATAGAATTTTGAATTTGGACCTTTGAAACATCACTCACGGCCATGTGCTTTTATTTGGCCAATTGGACTTTTAAATTCATTTGTTAATTGTCATTGTGTCAAGTGATTTGTTAGGATTAAATTAGGCTTGTTGGTTTCCTTGGTTTTTAATTAATTTGGTTGATAGGTTGAGTTTAATGAATTAATGTTGAGTTTAATTAATTTTAATTGTGTTTGTTAATTTGCTTGCAAGAGTATTTGATGTTTGAATGTTGTCTAAGGTTTTTAATAGTTTTAGTTTAATTACCATGCTAGCTTTAATTAGTTTGTTTGTATCTGTCTTTTTATTTAGTTCTTTAATTTTTGCAACACACTTTCAAACCCCCCCCCCCTCTTTTTGTGTTAAACTTGATTCTTGAACCGCAAAATTGGTCTTTGGGAGACGACCTAGGGGTCATTTCCTAGCTATACTGCATTCCTTATATGCAATTAAATTTGTATGGGTCGCGACACCCATCAGTCGGTTTAGCTCGACCTGGGTCTTGGTAGACTCAACTTGTCTTAACATGGTATCGACCCAACTTAGTTTTGCATGATCTCGACTCGATATATCTACCCAGAATAGGCCCAACTCAATTTCGTCAAACTTGGTTCGATTTGTCTCGGTCCCACTTGGGTTTAACTTGACATGCACCTAGCCTAAGTTGGACTTGGTTGAACTTGACTCAACATGGACCTAGTCCAACTCAGTTGAATTTGATCCAACCATTAAACTACTTAACTTGGACACAAGTCAAATCAGCTATACTAGGACTCTAGTTAATTGGGCTCAATTGGCCTGGGCCAACTTGGCATGATCAAGCTTGAACTTACTCAACTAAAACCTAAACCTAGGACGACTCTGTTCACTTGGGTCAGTGTTGACTCGACTCCATTTGAGTTAAGGCAAATTTAAAGTTAACTTGATCTTGCTTGTTAGTCTTGATCGAATTAGGACCTAACTCAATCCAACATCAGTGTATCCTTACTCATTCCGAATTGACTTGACTTGGTCATTATTTGGTCTTGATTAGACTTAGTCAAATTTGGTCTTCATCAGACTAGGAGGGACAATTGATTATGAATCAATTTTGGATGAACATGAACCTCCCACCTCGACTCGACTAAATATAGGGTTGCTCTAAATCGACTCAACTTTGAGTCGGATATACTCGACTCAACTTGGATCTGAACTAACTTGATTCGACTTTGTTGACTAACTCAACTTGAATAAATTTGGGCCTAGAGCAATTTAGCTTAACTTGGGTCTGAACCCCGACTAACTCAACTTGAATAAGGTAAGAACTTACTCAAATAAACTTGGGTCTCAAGCAACTTAGCTTAACTTGAATCGGGACCTGCTTGACTCAAGTTGAGTCAAACTGACTCAACTTAACTTAAACACAAATTGACTTAGTTTAACTTTGATTCAAGTTGATCTAGTTTAATTTTGACTCAAGCCGATCTAAAATTTTTAAAATAATTTTGTGTAACAAAATTTGTGCGAAAAAGTTTTGTAAATTATAATGTAAATATTTTAATGAAAAAAAACATGAATGAAGATAAGTACAAAATATTATTAATATTAAGATTTTTATAAATTTCAAAATTATTTGATATTTAAACATTTTTTTTAATATGGTGATAATTGAAATGCTTTATTAAAAAATTTTAATAAATTTAAATTATCTTATCAATAAAAAAATTGAAAAATTAAACAATTTGAAACGAGATGAATTCAAATTCAAATATCTAAGTTTGTCTAAAATAACAATTACGAGAGCGGACTTGTAAAGATATGTTGACTGCAGACAATCTCATTTTGGTGAGATTATAAAACATGTAATACCAAAATTCAAGTTTATATTTCATCTTTCCGAGAGAATAACTGAAGAAAGTCAATGCATGGATGCACCATGGGAACACAACTAAGCGTGAGATCAATATGCTTTGGTTTCTTATTATCTTTGAGTTTCAGTTCGCTAATTACAAAGGCACAAACACCCATTTACCAGGTAAGTGACTGCCAAACCAAAACCCAAGAACCTCTCACACCACTTCATACAAAAACAATCTTGAGAGAATCCTCTCATGGATGTCCTCAGATGCAGCCACAAGCAAAGGTTATACCTACACAAGCATAGGAAACAATACCACTGTGTATGGCCTCTACAATTGCTGTGGTGACGTGGTTGGATACTTTTGTCAAATCTGTGTCTCTAATGCTGCCATTGAAATTCCTCAGCACTGCCCCAGTAGAGTGTCTGCTATGGTGTGGTATGATTTCTGCTTTCGCAAGTACTCAAATGAGAAGTTCTTTGGGAAAATTCTTACACACCCCACATGGCATGCCGTTGGAACAAAAAATATTTCAAACAAGGAAGAGACTAAGAAAGGTGAGGATTTTATGAGAAGCTTAATCAGAAAAGCAATTGTGGAAACCAGCATGTTGCACTACATGGATGCCTTCAATTTGAGTTTCACTCAATCAAGGTATGGCATGGTGCAATGCAGTAAAGATCTCAGAAATGATGGATGCAGAGAGTGTTTGGAGGCCATGTTTGCAGAAGTTCCCAAATTCTGGAACAAAAATTAGGATGGTTCATTTGGTCTGGAACTTGTATGATAAAGTATGATAGCCAAATGTTCTACCTTCTTAATAACCAATCATCTTCAATTCCCGTGTCAAGTCGGGAAACAGGTGAATCTGAATATAATAATAGTACATTTGGATTATTTTTTATTTTTAGGTTTAATTTCTTTTTTTGTTGCAGATAAACATGGAGGTAGAAAGAGGTCAAAAATCTTAATCATGAGCTTCTCTGTGATCGGGTCAACAACCCTTCTATGTTTGGGTGTATATTTTTTCTGTTACAGAAGAAGAGGTAGAAAAGATAATTTCCTGCAGATGCCATAATTTGTGTTATAGCTTATTTCTCCTACTCAAATATGGCTATTTTGTTCAAATAAAACTCACAAACTTGTCTTTGTAGATGGGATTCGGCTGTCATCATTTCATAAAATTATAACTGAGGAAATGTTGAACAATGACCTGCCTATAACCCCAATAGTCACAATTCTGCAGAGTACTGATAACTTTTCAGAAGCATCTAAATTGGGGGAAGGTGGATTTGGCTCCGTTTACAAGGTTTTCATCATTTGAATTTATGAAATATATTCTTTATTGCTTCCATCTATTTCTAAGATTCTTTTATCCCAAACTTTTATCAGGGGATTCTACCAGATGGAAGACAAATAGTAGTTAAAGGCTGTCAGAATTTTCTGGTCAAGGTTCAGAGGAGTTCATTAATGAAGTAATGTTTATAGCTAAGTTGCAACATCGCAACCTTGTAAGACTCTATGCATGTTGCTTGGAGGAAAACGAAAAGATACTTGTATACGACTATATGCCCAACTCAAGTCTGTACTTTCACCTGTTTGGTATGTTTTCAGATTGCTTCAGTGCTTCATTAGTAAAAGTGCAAAAGGTAGCTTGTATAGTTTTGGCAGCACTTTGCTCTTAAAAATAGTTTGAGTTCGAAATTTGTATCAGTTAATAAGTCAACTAAGGGTTTTAAATTGTTGGGTTCTTTCAAAGGGAACAGCGGGAAATGCTATAATATCCTTTGGTATTTTTTTTTCCGTGCTAAGGCAAATACTTAGCATTTGCTGTTTTGCTAAATGGCTAGTCTTGTTTAAATACCTTCTGTCTTCTTGAGTTGACAGATGATGAGAAAAGAAAACAACTTGATTGGAAACTAAGATTAAGCATTATCAATGGAATAGCAAGAGGTCTTCTATACCTTCATGAGGACTCTCGACTTAGAGTAATTCATAGAGATCTCAAAGCTAGCAATGTTCTATTAGACCATGACATGAATCCCAAAATATCAGACTTTGGATTGGCAAAGGCATTTTAAATTGGACACAACCAAGCAAATACAAAGCGAGTAATGGGCACTTAGTGAGTTTTACTTATACCAAACATAACCTAACCGTAGGACTTGTGAATGCTTATTTCAGTGTTTAATTATTGAAAAAAGGATTAAATTCCTTGTTATAAACTTGAAACAAGTGAAATTAACAAAGCTCTGTTGACTTGAATTAGTGGATACATGGCTCCTGAGTACGCTATGCAAGGATTTTTTCAGTGAAATCTGATGTTTTCAGCTTTGGAGTTCTAGTTCTAGAAACCATTAGTGGAAGAAAAAACAATGGATTCTATCTGTCAGAACATGATGAAACTCTTCTTTTATACGTGAGTCATCCCTCTGGTTAAATTATCATCAATACTTGCTAACAGAAGTATAGCACTATCATTCACAAGTTAACTACAAATAATTGCAGGCTTGGAGAATATGGTGTGAAGGAAAATCTTTTGAATTGATGGACCCAATGCTGGAAAATTCCTTCAAAGCCAGTGAAGTTGAGAAGTGCATACACATTGCATTGTTGTGTGTTCAAGAAAATGCAACGTACAGACCAACCATGTCAGATGTTGTTGTAATGCTAGGGAGTGACAGATTGGCCCTTCCAAAACCCAAGAACCCAGCATTTTCTGTTGGAAGAAAGTTCTCACAGGAAGTACCAAAATCAAAAAGAGCCAATAATCTTCTTAATACTGATGTAACAATCTCTATTACTTTACCTAGGTAATGTGTAATTACAAAATGGATTTTTGCCTCTCCTCAAAAGTTACATACTAAAGTTGTAATGATAAGTATCACACGGATCATTGTTATCAATGATTGAGATTTACTCATGTAGTTATTTATTAAGAAATATAACACTTCTATAAATAAGAATATTCTATAATCATTCAGCATCTCTTATTATACACATATATGAGTACTATACGATATATTCATGGTAGGACTGTTTTATTCTTCTAACAATGAGGAACATGTTAGGATAAACATAAATTTTAGAAGTTTATTAGTAATTTTGTTTGAGTTTTATTTTTAGTTTGAGTCTAGCAATATTTT
Organism: Vigna radiata var. radiata; assembly: GCF_000741045.1. Classification (NCBI taxonomy): domain Eukaryota; kingdom Viridiplantae; phylum Streptophyta; class Magnoliopsida; order Fabales; family Fabaceae; genus Vigna; species Vigna radiata. Next base: position 157,463 of record NW_014542184.1, read on the forward strand.
GTTTAATTTTGATAGAAAAAAAAATAGAGATGAGTAGCTTTGATTTTCCAAGGTGTAGTATTATTTTATTTTGTTGATATAAGATAAAGATAGAGTAAGTAGTTGTATTTATTTTGAGTAGTAACTTGATATTTTCTTTTTATTTTTTATTATTTGTACTTGGTCCAAACTCCTATTTGTACCTATTTAAAAGTTGCCAAGGTTAAAAGAAAAACACCATAGTTTGAAGAGTCCTATCATAGTGTGTGTCACGTCTGTTTTCTACAAAATGGTAATGGAGCATTATGCTCTGAGTACCGAGAGAAGAAAACAACAGAGACAGGAGAGTCAAACAATCACTGTGAGAGAAACAATGAGTACTTGAGTGTTTTGTGAGAAAGATGACAAAGGTAGTTAACGGAATGAGTGTTTCACAGTTGTCAGAAAAGATCAATTATGACAATTGGTGTCTGCAGATGAAGGTTCTTCTTGGATCCCAAGATGTATGGGACATAGTGGAGGACAGGTACAATGAATCCGCGGAGGATGAATATCAGATAGTGACCCAAATTGCTGCATTGAAAAAGATACCGCTGAAAGGCAGATCGACTTTGTACTTTATGTAGAATGTAGTGGATGAATCAGGGTTCGAGAAAATAGCTAATGCGAAGTCAGCAAAACAAGCTTGAGAAATTTTAGAGGTGGCATAAAAAGGAGATATTTGCATGAGGTAGGTCCGAGTACAAGCTCTTAGAAGAAAGTTTGAACAATGGAGATGGATGAAAATGAGGGAGTTTTCTGGTTTATAGCTCCAAAGTAGAACATGGCCAACCAACTCAGAATGAATGGAAAAGAGATGCCTCATAATCGGGTTGCAGAAAAAATCTTGAGAAATCTGACAGGTGATTTTGAAAGTATAGTGGTCACTATTGAAGAGGCAAAGGATCTGTCAATTCTCACTATGGAGAAGCTGGATCATTAAGATCCACGAATTAAGGAAGAAAAAGAAGAAACTCGACGATCAAACACTGCAAGCATAGTTTGACTCTAATGGAACTCGAAATACTCAGAGTCGAGGTTCTAAAGGCAAAGGACGAGGAGGTCGAGGATGAGGTGGACGTGGTTGAGATAATTTTGAGGATGATAATGAAGAGAAACCTGATCAGTAGAATTGACGTGGTCGAGAACAAGGAAAAGACTAAGGAGATCAGTCAAGAATGGAGGGTTTTAAATGTGGCAAGCACGACCAGGATGCAAAAGAGTGCAAATCGAGAAAGTGCTACTACGAATGTGGTAAGGCTAACCGCATTGCAAAGTATTGTTAGGCTAAGACAAAATGGGGAGACAAATCTCCTAACTAAAGATGCATAGGAAGAGTGTGGAATCTAATTGATGGCAAAGAGCTCGAATGTAGAGAGTGTGGACAAAAAGAGCTTGGTCCTAACAATGGATGAAGTGATCATAGTAAATGGTGCAACAAATGTGGAGAAGGAAAACCAACTTAATAAAAAGATGAAGAGATTCAGGGGATAAGGAGACTTTTGGATGAAGTTAATGAGATTATGAATAAACAAAGGAGTGAGCTTAAGGAGCTGAAGAAGGCAGTTCTTGACAAAGAGGAAGAAGCATATAGTATTCTTGAACCATATGAAAATGGGAAAGAGGGAGATGAAGATGTTGAGAAGAACAAGACTATGAGAAGCTCAGATACTGAGATAGCAAAAATTCTAATGAGTAAAATTTTGGACAAGAGGAAGAAGTCGGCTAATGTTGCTAAGAGGTCGGCCAAGATTGCTAAGAAGTCATCTAAGGTTAGAAACGAGTTGGTCGAGGTTACTAAGAAGATGGGTAAATTGAAGAACAAGTCGTCCAAAGCATTAGAGAGTTCAGTTAAGGTGAAATACAACATGACCAACATGAAAAAAATGTAGAATCCAAATATGGTTGAAAGAAACAAGTTTGATGGGGGTGATGCACATAAAAAGCTGAATAAAGGATGAAAAATTTTAAGTTTATTGGAGAATTGGTAAGGATAAACTTAAATTTTAAGAATTTATTAATTATTTTGTTTAAGTATTATTTTATTAGTTTGAATCTAGCAATATTTAGTTTCATTTTAATTGATAAAATAAGGATGAATAATTTTGATTTTTTATTTATTTAAATGTAATATTATTTTATTTTGTTGATATAAAGTAGAGATAAATTATAATTTTTTTTATTTATTTTATATTTTGTTTTTAAATTTTATTATTTATATTTAACCTAAAATTTTATTCGTATTTATTTAAAAGTTTTCAAAGTTCAATAAAAATGATCGCAATGAATTCAAGAGTATTATCACAGTGCGTGTCACATTTGTTTTTCATAGATGAGTCAAATCAACTGGTGTGATGTCTTTGCTATTGCATCACCACCTTTTAAATTTCTTCGTTTTTTCTAGAATTTGGTTCTCTCAATGATAGTTGCTTTCTTCATCTTCTTGGCTTACTTTTCAAATGATTCTGGTATCAGTTTTCTTTGGAAAAAAAATCTAAAAGTCTCGGCGTACTTTTCAAATGATTCTGGTATCACTTTTCTTTGAAAGCTAATACAAAAGTCTTGGTTCACATTTTCAAATGATTCTGGTATCACTTTTCTTTCGAAACAAATCTAAAAGTTTGTCCATGCCCATAGGAAATAAGAGTCTAATTTTTTTGAATAAAAAAACTTCACACATTCTTAGTCTCCCTTTTGTTCTTATAACCCAAACAAATATGAGTTGGTAAACAAGTATGAGTTGGTGTTGGTTGTCTCCTGTATTTGAAAATGCTTGGGAGAGCCAATGGAGAACAATGACCATGGATTTGCAAAGAAAAACATGATATGGTGATGCTTATTACAAAATGTATGAAGTGAACTTTCTATGCTTGAATATTGGGGATATGCCACTCTTTACAAAGAGCTTTTTATTTGAATTAACTTGCCTTGTTGGTATTGTAAATATTTTCTTCTTAATACATTATAAAAGCATAACGTGTGAGTTTGAGGCTACTTTGTTCTCATCACAATTTTTCCTTCTCTCTTTTTAGGAACAAATATTGAGTTATGTTCATTACTGACAGATATTTTGGTTTCCACTTCCTACTTGAACATATATGGATATTTGTTTTTTAATTTTCCTCCAAGATTTCTATTTGTGAAGTGTACATCAACTTGCACATTAAAAGAGTACATTATTCATAATGGAACTATGACATAGGGTGAAGGTGTGCATGCTGGCCAGCAAAAGTGTGACAGGTTATGACTGGTGTAGGTGCGGTGGTGGAAAATAGTTACAGACCTTTGACTAGGGTGTCATGGTGGCGTGTTGGAGCTGACGACTTGTGAGTTGACACACGATGTCCGATGAGGAGAATAAATGAAATCAAATACAAAAGTGTTCATTATCTCAGTATAGTAAAAGAGGTTGTTACATCATTAATGGAAAGATTCTTAGAACTATTTGATGTAGAGAATTCCACTAACGTCATTCTTCCAGTCGAAAAGGGTGGCTGCTTGGGTTTTGGAAGGACCATTCCCTTACTTGCGAACATCACAACAACATCAGACATGGTTGATCTATCATTAGCCTCTTCTTGAACACACAATAAACCAATCTATATGCATCTATCAACTTCACTTCCTATGAAGTATTTTTCCAGCGTTGGATCCATCATTTCCAAACATTTTCCTTCACACCATATTCTCCAAGCCTACAAGTATTTGTAGTTTGTTAATACTGTCAAGCATTAACTAGAATTGTTGAATAGTTTCTTGGCCATATATAACTGAGGAGAGTTACTGTTGATTGATGACTATTAGAAATTAACAAATTAAAATAATATGTTATGTTATTTTTTAGGAAAATAAAAGTCATGTTGACTAGTAGGATTTATTTGCTATTTTCTAGGCACTAAGAGCACTAGTTTGTTAGTGGTTATAGATGCCAACATTTTCATGCATTTACGTTCAATTATTTGCTTTATAAAAGCAATAACACTCCTCAATAAAATATTAATGCAGTTTTATATTCCTCTGTTCCACTCTCTCAACCTTTCCTTCAATAAAATAACCTACAAATTGGTATCAAGAGCTACAGCTTACGGGACCTGAAAAATGGATGCTGAAACAAGTTCCTCTCAAGTTGTTCCTCTTATCTTTGATGAAGATAACTATCATCTCTGGGCCATAAAAATGCAGAACTTCCTAAAGGCTTTTGATCTTTGGGAAGCTATGAAGGAGGATTACGATATTGCTCCACTGCCCGACAACTCCACTATAGCCCAGATGAAAACCTACAAGGAGAAAAAAACCAAGAAAGCAAAGGCAAAGGCATGTTTATTTCCTGGTGTTTCAAAAATAATTTTCATCAAGATCATGTCTCACAACACAACAAAAGCAATTTAGGATTACTTGAAGGAAGAATATACAGGAGATGAGAGAATTAGAAGCATGCAAGTATTGAATTTGATGAGAGAAATTGAGCTACAACGAATGAAAGAATCAGACACCATCAAAGAATACTCAAATACGTTGCTTGGCGTTGCCAACAAAGTAAGATTGTTGGGCACCCCTTTTTTAATTCAAGAATTGTTGAAAAAATTCTTGTATCAATACCAGAAAGATATGAAGCTTTTATAGCTACCTTGGAGAACACAAAGGATCTATCTAAGATCACTTTGGAAGAGGTGTTGCATGCCTTACTAGCCCAAGAGCAAAGAAGACTTATAAGGCAAGAAGGATCTGTGAAGGGTGCTTTTCATGTCAAATTCCAAAGCAATGGCAACAAACAAAAGAAGAAGAAGAACAATGATACTAGAACTGGAAGATTAAACAAACAACAAGAGTAATAATACTCAGGTTTTTCCACCTTATCCTCGTTGTAAGAAAACCAATCATCCACAAAAAGGGTGCTGATGGAGACCAGATGTAAAGTGTCATAAGTGTGGGCAGCTAGGGCATATGGAAAAGATTTGCAAATCTAATCAACAACAAGGAGAAGTTAAGATTGTTGAGGATCAACCACAAGAGGAACAATTGTTTGTTGTTACATGCTTTGCTACTAATAGCTCCACAAAAAGTTGGCTCATACACAATGGTTGCACAAATCACATGAGTTATGATCGAGAACTCTTTAACGGTCTAAAAACCGTTATTTTTATACTTGAAATTGATATCAAATCACTCCCTTTATGGCTTGGAATGAACTTAAAATCATGCAAAACACTTTAGTTTGGTTTCAAGAGAGTCAAAAGTGGTTTTAGAGATATTATGCTTATTTTTACATTGTTTTGGAAGGATTTGATGAGAATTGAATGATGGAAGTGAAGAAGGAAGGACTTAGACTCAAGAAAGGATGAGAAAAGATGAAAAGAAGGAGTCACGTCCACCACTCAGCACCACTTCCAGCACTGAGCGGTAGCTTTCAGAATCGCCCAACGCTGAGCGTCGACGTTGAGGGGAGAAGAGGAGAATCGTCCACCGCTAGGCGCTAGACTTGACTGTTGAGCGTCCTGCGATACCAAAGCCTACCGTTGAGCGGTGAAATGGACACTGAGCGCCTAACTTATGGGCTTGATCCAAAATTCTGTTATTTTTCTTTATTATAAATAAACTCAGTGCAAATCATAGAGACATCTTTTGGTAAAGAGAGACGTCAGAGCACCTTTTACACTCCTTGGAGGCGGCTTTTTGGATGCTAAGGCTCCAATTTACCAATTCTAGGGTTTACCTTTTCATTCTTTCCATTAATTCCATCTAGTTTCACCATGTTCATGGTGAACTAATCCCTTTGTTGTTGGGGAACAATGTAGTCCTTTTGAAACTCTCTTGTATCAAATTTCTTATTTTATTTATATGCTTTTATNNNNANNNNTTNNNNTTTCTTCTNTNCGGATAGAGCTTGCATCATTTAACTCATGTGGTGTCATGATCTTTGATTTTGTCGATACGGGAACGTACAGGGAAATATGGAACTGGGAAGAATTCTCTTGATTATGAAATACTACCTAGGGATAGGAGTAGGACGATCAATTACTTTAAGCTTCTGTGATTAATGCATTAGTAATTACTAGGGAGACTAGGGATAGTAAACTAGTAATTATGGTAATAGGCTCTTTTCACCGAGGGATCGGGTTTAGAGTAATATAGACAGTTGCATGAACATTGATAATAGAGCAAATTTAATAAGAATAGTAGATATAAGAGAGTGGATAAGGATGAAATTGTAAACCCCAACAACCCCATTCATTCATATCTTTATTTGCCAATTGATCAAGTTTACATTTGCATATTTAAATTCGGTTTTTGCATCACAACTACATATTATTTTTCTTTCAAGTCTAATATGATCAATTCACAGGAACGTCTAAGCCACTGAGTCCTTTGAGAAATGATACTTGGTCTTACCATTAATTATTACTTGATACAATCCGGTACACTTGCTAATGTCTAAACGAGTTTTTGGCGCCGTTTCTAGGGACTCGTAGTTTAACTTTTCAAGTAGTGTGAATTTGATTGAATTTGACTTCGTATATATTTTGTTTTATTTTTTACTTTTATTTTTATATTTATAAAAAGTGTTTTTAGGGTTTTTGTTTCTTGTGTATGCAGGAAGCCATTCAAACCAGAAACAAGAAAAGTCAACCTCTTCTCGAAGGATTGAGTGATAGGAGGGGGAAGAAAGTCAAACATCCATCTGGAGATCTATTACCTTCTCCTAAAAGGCTATTACAACCCTCACCAGAGGCGTCTACGCAAAGGACAAAAGAGATGGCAGAGCAAGCTCCTCCTAGACGTACACTTGCAGATGCATCAAATGTTGTTGGCCGTTGCACTTTAACAGTATTTTCATGCCAAGAGACAACATAACTAACATGGTGATGAATCCCACGTTAATCCATCTTGGGCAGAGCAACCAATTTCATGGGTTGTCAAATGAGAATCCATATGATCGTTTGATAACATTCAATGAAATTTGTAATACAGTAAAGATGACTGGAGTACAAGACGACGAGATCAAACTCAGCTTGTTCCCTTTTTCACTAGGAGGCAACGCTAAGTTGTGGTTAAATTCCTTCCCAGAAGGAAGCTTCACAACATGGGACACTGTGGCGTCTAAATTTTTGAATAAATATTTTTCGTAGTCGAAGATTAGCCAAGGAAAGTTAGAGATTTCTTCCTTCAGACAAGGTATGGAGGAAACTTTTGGACATGCATGTGATAGGTTCAAAAGTTTGTTGAGAGAGACACTTGTTCATGGGTTTGATAAAACAACTTTGGTTCTTGCATTTCTTGGAGGCCTTAGTACATAGTCTAAGATGATGTTAGATGTTTCAGCTGGAGGCGACATTAAAAGAAAGACTGGGGATGAGGCTTATGATTTAATGTAAAGCATGGCTGCAAACGAGCAAAAGACTCTTAGTGAAAGGGGCACAATAGTGCAAAAGAGGAGAGTTCTCCATCTACCTACTAAAGAGGCGTTATTAGGTCAGAATCAACTCTTAGCTCAGAAAATTGATAATTTGTCAAAGATTCTTGCTCAACTTCCAAAGGAGATAAGGAATGTGTCTCAAGCTCAACAACTCTGTGATTTTTATGGTGGTGACCATATTAATGGTCAATGTGCAGTGCCTGATGAAGCACAAGAAGAGGCCAATTTTATGGGTAATCAGTTCCAATATAGACAAGATAATTTCAACCAAGGTAACTATAGCTAAGGTTGGAAGAATCACCCTAGTATTGAGCAGAATCAGAGTAACCAGTCTGGACAGACATGTGGCCTTTTCAACAATAGACCATAACAACCACCCTTGTGGCAACAGGTGGCTAGTTTGAATGAGCAAGTTAGAAACCTTGATGATAAATTTGATAAATTCTTAAAGGCATATGATTCGCATTATAAGAGTCATGAAGCTAATTTCAGAACTCTGGACATGCAAATTGGTCAACTTTCTAAGAGGGTGGATGTCACTGAGAAGAACCAATTTATGGCTAAAACTGGTGTTAACCCTAAAGAGAAGTGTGAAATGGTGGTGAGCAGGCATGAGAGAGGAGTTGAAAAAGAAATTATTGAGATAGAGAGCAGTGAGGGAGAAAAAGAAGAGGAGAAAAATTTTGAAGAAGAAGAAAGAGAAGATGAGAGAAGAGAAAATCACTGTGGGCAATTTAGAGAGATTTTTAATTAGGTGATTGTTATGCCTTCAGTTGAATTATTCCACCAAGTTCTTGTTTACTCCAAGAGAATAAAGTACTATCTTGGAGATGTTATAGATCTTGAAGAAGAAGAAATTGAAGAACAGGAAGCTTATACACGTCCTAAGAAGAGAAAACATCCACCTAAGATGAAACATCCAGGGAGCTTAACCATTCCATGCGCTATTGGTGAGGTGGATGTAGGGAGAGCTATGCTAGATTCTGGGTCTAGTATTAATATGATGCCTTTATTTTTTTCTGAAGAAAATTGGAGGGTTAACATTAAAACCATCTAATCTTTCTATGATGGTAGCGGAAGGATCATTTAAGAAACATGTTGGTATGATGGAGGACGTGGTCATTAGAGTTGAGCATCTGGAGTTCTTGGTTGATTTTATAGTCATGGACATGGAGACTAATGAGAGGATTCGTTGATTCTTGCTAGACCTTTTATGAAGACTTCCAAAATGATTATTAGTGTCTATGACGGGAGGATTATACTAAAGGACCAAGAAATTGTTTTAATTTATACTGGCTCTGAGGAGAAGCTAACACAGACAAGAAAAAGAGCCAAATATAAAGCTTCAAGGAGAGATGCTGCAACTGGAGGATATATAGGTACTAATGATGATTGGAATATTTTGCAGGTACCTAAGGAGGAAGATATTGACAAAGGAATCCACCTTGACTCAAAGGACATACCATTCCAACCTGGTGCAAAGGTGAAATACAAAAGGAAGGAGTGGATGGTGAAGAGGCATGTAAAGACTGGAGAGGTAGAAATTGTAGATCCATATTCCAGAAAAGTCAAGAAAGTGGATAGAAGGCAGCTAATGAGTTGGTGTGATGAAGACATCAACTTGAAAGAGAAGACGTGAGCTCATTGGAAGGCATATTTGTAAATGTTGAACATTATTTTTATTTTTTATATTTTGTGGACTTGTAATTTTTGGGATTTTTAAACAATTTTGATTGGGTAGCATCTATTGAGGGGTGTTAATTATTTTTGTATCTACTGAAGGATTGAGGTAAGAACACCTACTCAAGGGTGTTAGGAAGCACTTACTGATAAGTGCTAGAAAGGTTTGGGTCAGGCTCGTGACGTTAGACAAGCGCTACCTGGGAGGCAACCCAGTTGATTATTTTTTTTATTTTTATTCCAAACTCTGTTTTAGTTGCATTTTAGAATTGGGTGTTGCATGTGAGAGGCGGAGTGCATAAAATTGAAATTTTAGAGTTGAAATTAAGTGTTATAGGTCATGGAAACGTGCAAGGCAAGCATGAAAAGAGGGAAAAATTTTAAACACCCACCGCTCAGCGGTAACCCAACATTGAGCGGTGGCGTCGCAAACTTCAACATGGGCTTCTTAAAAGCTCAGCATTGGAGGTCCATTTGCACACTTTTAAACTTCCCTAGGGTGCGCCCAAGCATTCTCCACAGACCTCCACACTTTGCTTTCATTCTAAAGAGCTTTTCAAAGGGTTTTCCTTCACTTTTCTCATCACCCACTCACTTAAACTCCATAGTTCTTCACTTTTCCACCATTCCATTGAGAAAGTTTGGGGTTTTTTGTGAGAGCATTGCATTGGAGAAGCATCCATCATCATTCATAGAGTATTTGCAAGCATCTAGAGTATCTCCACTTAAGTAAGTCATGCAATTTCATTCTTAGGGTTCTTGAATTGAAATTTGTTGAAGAACATGTGTAGATTAGGGCTTTTGATTTCTATGCATGATTTGATGAAATAGAAACATTTTGCACCGATTAAATTGCATGATTTTGGTCTGAAGCTGAGTTATTTATGATTGGGTGGAGATTAAAGTTGGTTAGGCATGGTTTTTGAGGATTTCCTATCGCCACAGCTGAGCGGTCAGTCGACGTTGAGCAGTAGGCGGCAGTTTTGGCTTTTGCCTTAATTGTGATGATGCAGGTGGCCCTGAGGGGTCCTGTTTTGCCCTTAGCGCTGGACAATGCCGGAAAATATGCTTTTGATGGTTTGCTAACCTTTGATGGTGAATTTTGTGGTTTTCTAAATTGTATTTGATGTAGGAATGTGATGAGTCGATATTTTGTTGATTTCACTTAGCTTATTGGACCGAATTTAATCAGGGAATTGTGTTTATTTTTCCGATATTTTCTCGTTTTTCCTAATTATATATTTGATCAAAAATTCTAATTTTAATTAATTTGAATTTTCTGAGCTAATTATTTGCATTATTATTTTTAGGGAAAATTTTGGACAAACAATTTGGAGCATTGGGATGAAGACAAAATAAATTCAAGACTCTCCAATTAGACATTTTAAATTTTAGTTATATTGTAATTTAATTGTTTAAACTTTTTTGACAAGCTTGTGCACATTGGGCCAAATTTTGACAAAAATATGATGGACCCAATAAGTAGAAGGACACTTGGCACCTAGGGTTTTGGGTGGGCCCCACTCCATTTTTTTAGGGCATATGGCCTTGCTTTTAGGTTCAGCCGTCACACACAATTGAGGGGGGTTTCTCTCGGCAATTGTAAGCTGCAGGGACACACTTTTATTTTTTTACTTGGCTGCAGCCGCCATTTTTTTTCTTGGGGACTTTTGCTTGTGAACTTTTTGGAGAGCATGGATTATGGATGAAGGTTACAAACTTTTATTTTTCCTTTTCTTCAAAAAGAGAAACATTGATTGAAGTGTTGTTGTAATCTTCAATTTTTTTTATCTTCCATAAATCACATGCTATGTTCAATTTCCTTTTGGCTTGCATTTAATTTTCGTGAAAAGCGAATCAACAACCACGGTTCTAGATGCATAGAAATAGTGAAATGGTGATATAGAAGTGATGGGACGTTGGCCATAGGTGTAGAGATTTAATTCTTATATTTCTTTAAAATAGGATGAAAGGTGATTGGATGGCAAGATGGATAAGGTACGGTGATTGAGTGCTGAAGCAAAGTGGGCCACGGTTCAAATTATTTTCTTTCATTCAAATGAAATGTTTTGAATTCAATTGAAGTGTAGGTAGGCAGCCGGTTATGTGTAGCAATTGATTACTTTTATTTAATTGGAAAGAACGCACACACAGGGAGAATGAACGGCACGGTAGTCGACACGCAGCTACTTGCATCCAGCAATGGAGATTTAATTTCTTTAGTTGAATGTGCCCTCGGTTGCTCACATCCACCATCGTCAATGTGCACATGTTCATCCAGCAGGGAGAGTAATTCAATTCTGGTGCATCCTAGTAGTGATTACACCTTCCTTTTATTATAGTACTTTTAACTTATTTTAAGGTTTAACATGCGCTTTGTTTCTTGTTATTTTTATTTAATACAATCCACATTTGACATTTCTAGTTCAAGCATTGCATTTTAATAGGCTTAGTTGTGTTTGAATATTTATCAATTGCATTGTTCAGTTTATTATTTTCTCTTACTTTAATGTTGTGTAGTAATTTTGGTAGTGTTAATTTAAGTGTCATGTTAGATAAATTTAGTTGGATTGGTCATTAGCAATATTACATTGCTTCTTTGAGAATTCTGGACTGTATGTGTGATTGCCACTCTGACTTGGTTAATATCAAATCTGTATTTGCACTTGCAATTGGGTATACACTTCATTGCCTAGTTGGTGTTGAGTCTTCTCTTAGTTGATGAAACTGCATGGTGTAAATTAGATTTGATGTTAACATTGTGTTCACTTAGTCCGCTTTTATGAAAACATAATTAGCCTGCACTTGGTTGATTAATTGTGTTGGATTAGAGGTTTGAGTCGGCTTAATTTTGTTGATCTGTGATAGGAAGCATTGTAATTAAGTTAATAACCAACCACTTTTATTTTGTGTTTGATTCTGTTTTACATTTCTGTTTGCATCTGTGTTTCAATTTAATTCATCTACAGTCACAAACCTTTCACAACCCCCCCACTTCGTGTTTGACCTAATTCTCGAACCGCAACATTGGTCCTTGAGAGATGACCTAGGAGTCACTTCCTAGTCTATACAACATTCTTTTATGCACATTAGATTTTCCATGGGGTGCGACACCCATCAGAATGACATCATCTTCAAGGAGAATAAAGACCACAGGGAACAAGAAAAAGGAGCCAGAGAGGCCACATAAATTTTATTCTCACAGGTTCCTTTCTAGGAAACATGAGCAACACTTCCTCGTGGTTCAAGAAAGGAGATTGCTGATGGAGAGAAAGGCCATATGGATTCTAGAGTTGACTCCTCAATTTGGTGAAGAGTTGGAAAGCACGAACTGGGAGAAGCTGGCCACTTTCCCCACACCAGCTAACATTGAAGTGGTGAAGGAGTTCTATACTAATGCCTTGTTTAGAGGAATGAACATGGAGAGGATCATGTTTATCTACTACATGCTGAGGTAAATGAATGTTAACATTGGCGAGGTCATCGCTAATGAGATTGAAAGTTGTGCAGGTACTGTGAACAGCAGGACACCATTAGGTCATATTTCTCTGGTTACACATCTGTTTCAGCAAGCTGGGGTGGATACATCTATTCCACCATTTGAGAGGCCTAGGAAGGCCATAGATGCAGCGTATTACAGGCAGTTTTGTGGAGGATATGAGGCGACCGGACCAGTGCCTCGGAGACGGCCCAGGAGAGGAGTAGCTTAGCGGGATGAGCCTGCACAACACGCAGAGCCGTTCTAAATGAGGGCATGTACAAGTTCATGATGGAGGCTAGGATGGAGTCTCTCCACAGAAGGCAGGTGGCCACAGCTGAGATGATGATAGGATTATATGACACACCACCAGTGCACAGGTGGACTATGGACGAGTTTCATATCAAGAGCAGGCACAGGGGAGTGGAGCTGGAGCAGCTGAAGCTCCAACTATGGACGAGGATGGTGAGGAGGATGACAACTTTGAGGATGCAGAGGCTGGAGATGATGAGGATTCAGATGATAGCATGGGCTAATAGGGCATCTACTGATGGATGCCATTGCAATAGAACAGGGTTTTATCTTTCCTTTTCTTTTGTATTTTGAACTTCTAGATTAGGATGAAATTTGTTGAGTAGTGTAGGTATGTCTGTACTTGCCTGAACACTTTTTCTGATTATGGTTTGACTTGTTTTATGGCATGATGAGTGTGCTTAATGATGTTTGATGTTGATGATGATTGAGATTGCTTTACATGCTTATATATAGGTGAGTTGTTCACAAGTTGTGTGAATAGATGCATAATGAATATGATTGTGATTATGATGCTAAGCAGGATGTATAATTGATATTTGAGATGTTGAGAAAGCACAGTTGTGTGAGGTTTTGAGCTCTAGAGTGTTTGTTGATATATTAGCTATTCATTTGGAAGCATGAATAATATTGCCTAAGTCTTTATGATTGATTGAATTACATGTTTATGTCATATGATCAAGGCCATTTTTGGAAGCCCTTACCTAGCCAAATGTTCGCCCAAAGTAAAGATAACCATGTGTTCTACCCTTTTTGAACCCTAGCCTTAAACAGGATGTGAACTAGAATGAATTGAAGCATGTATGCATCTTGATTAAATTTCATTGAAAAGCTGAATTGAGAAATCAATTGTTATGAAAGAATGAGTTTTGAAAGTGTTGAACTATTTTGATGATAGGTGAAAGGCTAAGTTTTGTTTTCTTTGCTTAAGGACAAGCAAAGTTCTAAGTTTGGGGTTGTGATACCGGTCTAAAAACCGTTATTTTTATACTTGAAATTGATATCAAATCACACCCTTTATGGCTTAGAATGAGCTTAAAATCATGCAATAAACTTTAGTTTGGTTTTAAGAGAGTCAAAAGTGGTTTTAGAGATATTATGCTTGTTTTTACATTGTTTTGGTAGGATTTGATGAGAATTGAATGATAGAAATGACAAAGGAAGGACTTAGACTCAAGAAAGGATGAGAAAATATGAAAAGAAGGAGTCACGTCCACCGCTCAGCGCTGGAAATGGCGCTAAGCGGTAGCTTTCAGAATCGCCCAACGCTGAGCTTCGACGCTGAGGGGAGAAGTGCAGAATCGTCCATCGCTGAGCGCTAGAATTGACCGCTAAGCGTCCTGCGATACCGAAGCCCACCGCTGAGCGGTGAAATGGACGCTGAGCACCTAACTTATGGGCCTAGGCAAAAATTCTGTTATTTTTCTTTATTATAAATAGACCTAGTGCGAATCAAAGAGACATCTTTTGGCAGAGAGAGACATCAGAGCACCTTCTACACTCCTTGGAGGCGGCTTTTAGGATGCTAAGGCTCCAATTTACCAATTCTAGGGTTTACTTTTTCATTTTTTCCATTAATTCTATCTAGTTTCACCATGTCCATGGTGAACTAATCCCTTTGTTGTTGGGGAACAATGTAGTCCTTTTGAAACTCTCTTGTATCAAATTTCTTATTTTATTTATATGCTTTTATTATCAATAGTTTGAGTTTCTTCTCTGTGGATAGAGCTTGCATCATTTAACTCATTTGGTGTCATGATCTTTGATTTTATCGATACGAGAATGTACGGGGAAATCTAGAACTGGGAAGAATTATCTTGATTATGAAATACTACCTAGGGATAGGAGTAGGATGATCAATTGCTTTAAGCTTCTGTGATTAATGCATTAGTAATTACTAGGGAGACTAGGGATAGTAAATTAGTAATTATGGTAATAGGCTTTTTTCAACAAGGATCGAGTTTAGAGTAATATAGAAAGTTGCATGAATATTGAAAATAAAGCAAATTTAATAATAATAGTATATATAAGAGAGTGGATAAGGATGAAAATGTAAACCCCGACAACCATATTCATTCATATCTTTATTTGCCAATTGATCAAGTTTGCATTTGCATGTTTAAATTCAGTTTTTGCATCACAACTACAAATTATTTTTCTTTCAAGTCTAATACGATTAATTCACATGAGCGTCTAGGCCATTGAGTCCTTTAGGAAACGATACTTGGTCTTACCATTAATTTTTACTTGATACGATCTAGTACACTTACCAGGGTGTAAACAACAAATCCTTTGGGAAACGATACTTGGTCTTACCATTAACTAACGTCTTTTACTTTTACTATTTAATTGCAATTGATGAATTGATGATAGCATGGTTTAAATGAATTAATTTTGTGCATTTAGGAATTGGAAAAGTGGTTTTTGTATTTCAGGTTTGGTTAAATGAGCTAAAAAGAATTGAGTTTATTAAAAAAACAGTGAAGGTAATGTCAAATTATACATTGTCCGACGTTAATATATGTATCTTAACGTCCATCAAGGCGATGAGTGACGTTAATATAATGCAGTGGATAACGATGATAATAAAACGTTGGGCGAGGGACTCTACGGCTTAGCGACAATAACGTCGATTGTAAACGTGTTCAACGTCAACATTACATCATTCACCTTATAACTGACGTCAAATATCCTCTACGCCGTCGTCAACATTACATCAGTTCCCTCAATCATTTGATGAAAAATCTTTCTTTAAAAATAGATATTTATTCAAATATTGGACGTCAAACTCTATTTTGAACGACGTACCTTAACATGGATCTACTTAATGTTGGAAAACAGGTAGGCTTCTTTTTACACCAAGAGGGGGGGGGGGTGAATTGGTGATGTTTCAAAAATAAGTTCTTTTCTTAATCTTGAAAACAAAGTATAAAGCTTTTTAAACTTTCTTGAAATGTAAGCAATCAGAAATTGTATCCAGCGAAAAAAACGTAGTTGACTACGTAAAATATAGAGCCGACTGGAATGTAAAAGATAAGAGATAGAGAAAATCAAACATAGGTTTTTATACTGGTTCGACCAACAATGCCTACATCCAGTGTCCTTCCACCCGGAAGCAAATGCACTATAATGGTTGTGGTTTTTACAACAAGGAATTTATAGAAGACCTCCACGTCAAAAATATAAATCTCCACTCTAACCCAAAACCAAAATATAGCTACAGAACAAAACCATAATTGTAGAAAGAATCCCCTCTTCTGCAATCTGCAACACAACTTTGAACAATTCTCAAAGTGAACTATCCCCCTGTATCACAACAGGTACAATTCCAACAGTCTTCACAAGATGCCAAGCCTTCAACACAATTCAGAAGTCTTCATAGGATGTTAAGCCTTCAACACGATCACACAGAAGCACCTTTCTTGTGCAGATAATGATCAGCAAATGTAAGTGCAGAAAGTCTCCTCTATGAATCTCGTTCAAGAAAGATCACCACCATCTTCTTGGAGAATTCTTGGAGCTAAGAGAAATCTGAAATAGAAATGAAAATTATCAGTTCATCAAAAGTCTCTGAACAAACCTGTGTTCAACCTATTTATAGATTTCTGTTATACAGTCAGATTCTCAGTCGAATACGCTTCTAAATTCAGTCGACTGTATTATGACAGTTATAAAAGTTCAATCAACTTAGTAGCTCATGGTCAACAAATAATAGAACACATTTAATACAGTTGACCAAGTCATCAATGCTCAACTAACTTCTAAAAATATAGCCGTTAGAGTGCAAGAGCATAACAGAATTCCAAATCAGATAACAGATACAGTCGAATGTGTAAAACACAGTCGACATCAACCATGTAAAACATTTTTAAATTCTTTTCTTCTCAAAAATATAAAGAGCACTGATTCTCAAAATCTACATAAAGATTTTAGCATTGTCGAATCCATTCACAATGTAGTCGATTGTACTAGAACTTTGTCACACAGTTAAAAGTTCATAAGAATGCTTGTGGTTTTCAGCTTTAAAACATGTGCAGTAAAACATATGAAATGATGCAAAGCACATAGCACATAAAGCATGTAAACACGTTCTAGATATATATCAATCAATCAACATAGGAACATGTAATGCTGTACATAAACATGTTCAACAGATATAACAGTCATTTTGCATAAGAACATGTAATAATAGCAAACAACATATGCATGTCATTAAGCAATGTGTTCTCATCATCAAAAACTAGATTGATATAGAACTTGTGTTGTCAATAATCTCAACAGTTAATAGATGTTAACTTTACATCAATATCCTCTATATTCGACGTAAATGTGTTGGATTAATGTCACCCGATATTATTCGACATAAATTTACGTCACTGGCTATAATGTCACTAGCAAATGCATCATAAAAGGTAGCAAATGCATCGTTAAAGGTAGCCAATGCGTCGTTAAAGGCCAAAAATAAACGACGTAATAGGTTGTTTTTGTACTAGTGTGTCATCATAAAAAACTAGAGTGATATAGATATTGTGGTATCAACAATCTCAACAGTTTTAAAATTGTAACTTGAAAAGGCAAGCTAGCTCTCAACCGCTGTGAGATCTCATTCGAAAGAGGTTTTGAAATTGTAACCTGGAAGAGGAAACCTAGGTTTAATGATGGTGAACCCTAGCGATGATGAGCAATGACGGCGACTGCAACTGAGGACTCCATGGCGACTACAACTGACGACACAACGGTGAGCGCAACGACGACTGTAACAGCGAGTGCAACGGCAACTGTAACAGCGAGTGCAACGATGACCACAACTAAGGACTTCATGGCGACTGCAACTAATGACACAGCGGCGAGCCCAACGACGAAGACGCTGAACTGACGATCGACGCAAAATGAATGACCTAACGTTACTTGAAAATGATGATGACTTGAGCACGAACTGAGTTGTGGGGGAAAAACGAAAACCTTACACGAAAAGTTTAGGGAAAGTAGAGAAAATGTGAGGGTTTGGAAAATTTAGGGAAAAAAAATGCAACTTTCGATTTTAGAAAGGGGAAAAGTATGAGAAGGATGATAGATTTAGAAAATTTTGAGTCTAAGAGGGAAGTTAAAAACTGAAAATTGTATTTTAATTTCTAGAAAACATAAGCTTCCTCATAATAACATTAAAACCTCCACAATCATCAGGACTTAGTTAAATCTTTTTAATTATTTTAAACAATATTAATTTGTGGAGGGTTTTAATAACTCCCACAAAATAGCTTTCGTATAATAATATTTTTTTTGTAGTGACTACATAGAAGAGAAAAAAATAAGAGAAGTTGAGACCATTAAATATATTTTTAATTCTATAATGTATCTAAATAAAGCCATATTTAATTACATATTTATTAAATTGAGATGATTAATTTGAAGGCCATAAAAATTTGTTGGTTTAATCATTTTATCTATTCTCATGTTTGGTTGAAATTTGTGTATCGATTCATAATTTTTTTTCTCAATTACATCTTTAATTTTGAAAAATTAAAATAATTAAGTCTTTGTTGTTAGTACTATATTAACATCATTAAAGATGATAATGTGTGTTACTTTTGTGTTTTTTTAAATATTTTTATTTTTATTTTTTAATTTTTTTTATATATTTTCTTTTAAAAAATAAAAATATGTGTAAAACTGACATTGTGTTATCTGACAATGATAATATGACATGGTAGTAGTATTGTCACGTGTCACTGTCATATTACATACCATTATATTATAGTTTCAATTTTGTTCCTATATTTTTATTTTGTTTCAATTTAGTCTTAATTTTATTTTTTAAATTAAATTTTTTTTACCTATCTTCAAATTAAAATAAAATTTAATTTGTATATGAATATTTTTATTACTATTGATATTTTTAACAAGATTAAGTTTATTTATATTTATATTTAATTAATTATATTCTTTAAATATACTTATAAGAGTTAAAAAGAACAATGATATGCGAGACTGGTTTGAATTTTTCAAATATAATGAACAAATTATTGACTTGAAATTTATTTTTTTAATAAAAAGTTGGAGAAAATTCCATGAAAACCGTAAATAAAAATCGTTTCTATCACTTTTTCTTCTTCTTCCATGCTCTTCTACACTCTTTCACATTTTATTTTAATTCTTACTTTAACAAATCACATCATTTTTACTCTTATAAATATATTTATATAACATAATTAATATTTATATAATTAATTATATATAATTATATATAAGCTTAATTTTGTTAAAAATATTTAATAAAAATATCAAAAATATTTTTATAACATTTATATACTAATTAAATTTTGTTTAAATTTAAAAAAAGATAAAATTTATTAGTTTTTTAAAAAAAATTAGGACTAAATTAAGATAAAATAAAAAAGGTTGAATATGTTTTTAGTCCCTATATTATCAAGCGATTTTGGTTTTAGTCCCTCCTTCAAAGTAAGGTACACTTCTCTCAGAAAGATAAAACCTAGCAAAGGAATTGAGAACCACCTCATTGCCACAAAACAATCAAAAAAGTGGAAAAAAATGAATCATTAGAAAGAAAAGAATTTGAAGTTGGATTGATTGAGGCAGAGCGGGAGAGGGAGAGAAAGAGATAGAAAAAGAAAGGTTTTATCTTTTTGAGAGAAGTGTACCTTACTTTGAAAGAGGAATTAAAACCAAAATCGCTTGATAATATAGGGATTAAAAACATATTTAACCCTTTTTATTTTATCTTAATTTAGTCCTAATTTTTTTTAAAAAACTAATAAATTTTATCTTTTTTTAAATTTAAACAAAATTTAATTAGTATATAAATGTTATAAAAATATTTTTGATAAATATTTTTAACAAAATTAAGCTTATATATAATTATATATAATTAATTATATAAATATTAATTATGTTATATAAATATATTTATAAGAGTAAAAATGATGTGATTTGTTAAAGTAAGAATTAAAATAAGATGTGAAAGAGTGTGGAAGAGCGTGAAAGAAGAAGAAAAAGTAATAGAAACGACTTTTATTTATGGTTTTCATGGAATTTTCTCTAACTTTTTATTAAAAAAAATAAAATTTCACGTCAATAATTTGTTCATTATATTTGAAAAATTCAAACCAGACATATCATTGTTTTTTTTTTATTTTTATAAGTATATTTAAAGAATATAATTAATTAAATATAAATATAAATAAACTTAATTTTATTAAAAATATCAATAGTAATAAAAATATTCATATAGCTAAGGAATTGAAAACCATCTCAAAGGATAGAGACACATGACACTACTATTATTATTTATGCAATAAAATGTCACAAAGACACATAAAACTACTATTGTTATTATTATGTAGTACAATATCAGTTTAATACTTAACTATTTTAAAATATATATATATATATATATATATATATATATATATATATATAAAATTAAAAAATATTTAAAAATATAAAATTTGAATTAACACGTGACATTTTCTTTAACTATGTGCTATATGAACAATAAAAACCTTATAATTTCAATTTTTCAAAAATTAAAATCTAATTAAAACAAGAAAAAATTGAAAGATTGATTTGTGAAAAAAAAAAAAGGTTTAATAGGTTCGGAAGTCCCTATATTTGGAGGTTTGTTTCAATTGGGTCCTCCAATTTTTGAAGTGATCAATTGGGTCCTTAATTTTGTCAATTTGAATCAATAAAAGCATTTCTGTTAGATGCAGTTAACACGTTTTTGAACATGTGGCACACTGACGCTTCCAGGGGCATCGTTTCAAGTGCATAGGTGGATTATAAAAGGGTGAAATCCCTAAATTAAAAAGATGAATTTGAAGGTGAAATCCCTAAATTAAAAGGGATTTCACCCTTTTATAATCCACCTATACACTTGAAACAGTGTCACCTAAAAGACTTTTATTGATTTAAATTGACAAAATTAGGAATCTAATTAATCACTTTCAAAATTGGAAAACCAAATTGAAACAAACTCCAAATAGAACCTCCAGACCTATTAAAAAAACGGAGAGAACTTGAACTATTAGTGAAAATTAGATTTGTTTTAGAGGTGTCAGGTCATAGGGTGATGGATTGAATGTAAACTTTAAAGAGAGACAGAACCTTTTCCCACAACCATGAATGTCTTAAATGACCGTTTCACCCCCAATCAGTAATCACTAACAGAATTGAAAGATGCTACTTTTCTGACTTTCTCTGTGCCTTCTCTGACCGTTACTCCACACAGTCTCATATAATCCCTCAACCACTTTGTCTTCATCTTCTTATTAAACTACCAAAATACCCCTCTTCATCTAACCATGGTTAATTTTTCTCCCTCCATCATTATGTCTTGCTTTCTATATTAGTCTTGATTATGGTTTCTTAATGCACCTACTTTGGCTGTGATCATTCATAATATCCCTCTCTCAATTTCCATCCATTTCCATCATGCAACCCAACTAAACAAATAATAGTGCCTTTTCATATCATTGGGCCACATAAATTATTAATGCACATTATTCTTATTTCCCATTTTATGTGATTCTCAACATACCTCATATCCTATATCATATCTCTGATTATAATGTACTATACCACCTAAAATATACTTTTTCACAAGTATTTTACTTTTCAATTCTTTTCACCAACTTAAAATTGTGCTCTCCCTTTAAATTTTTATCATCCACAATTGTAGTACTTATATTTTTCCTCCCCATAGTTTTTTAGTCTCTACGTGTTGAAAATTAAGTAATGTTGATGCAATTTTGTTTTCTTAATTTTCATCCAATTAAACTTTAGACGCAACATATAATTTGAGGTTCTATTAATTGTGGATATAAAAAATAATTATTACTTGTATTATTTTATATTTTTATCAAAGTCACCTTCTTCAATAATATTTAAAAATAGCTATTTTCCAAATACATAATCAATATTTATAATTTTTTATATGATTTAATTTTTTTCATTTTTATTCAATTTAAAACTTTTAAATTAGTTTTAGATACATATCATTATTTATATAATATAATAAAAGATATGAAAAGATGAGCTGGTGACAATAAATAATATAAATCGATACTCCTTATAATACGGAAAGAAAAATGTATGCAAATAAAGAGGGAGTTAGCTGAAGACGGTGACAATAAATAATATAAATTGATACTCTTTATAGTAAGGAACGAAAAATCGAAAATATTATTCTTGTGTCTCTTTCTTTAGCCTCATGATGTAGATACACCCTTTAAGAAAAATAAAATAATAATAATCAGTTTTGTCATTACGTATACCTAATAGCTTGAACATACCTATGCAACTCCAGACTTGATCTGAGTACAGACCACATGTATTTCTTATAGTTAGACTATGTTTCAGGTTGTTCTAACATAGTGTAATCTTAAAAATCATATTGAAAATATATATTTTTAAACATTAGGTATTAATAATAATAAAAAATTAATAAAATAAATTTTGAACCTGATATTTAAACACAATATGATATATTCTATTGGCATTATTGTCTAAAAAACATTGAAATTTACCTAGAAAACTATAATTTTGGTGATGGGAGAGGATGGTAGTAGAGATGAAAGTAGTATTTTGCTTTTAGTTTGGGGCAAGGGCAATAATTAAGGTGAAGCAAGGGTGGTAATTATTTGAGCATGTACTAACAATGCTTGGAACTTTCAAGATAAGTAATAACATACATTGAAGCAAAGACCAACAACTACATTTATAAGCATAAAACAAATAACCTCAAGATGTAGATGAGATAGATGGAGTATAGCAACTAGAATGGGACACAAAATATGGTTACAAATCAACACAACACAACCAAGGGCAGCATTGTCATTCTACACCCCCTAACCTTTTCTTAAACAGTCTCTACATTTTCCAGCCTCATCAAAAGAACCACCTTAACTTAAGCCTCCTCATGTTCTTTTCTCTTTTTGGTCTAAGCAAGCACCACCATGGCAGCACCAATCTTTAACACTCCCTCCTTCACACTCTTTGTTTTTCTCTCTCTCCAACTTTATCTCTCTTTCTCTTTCTCTTCCTCTCCCTCCATCCATGACCTTCTCCGTTCCAAAGGACTACCCCCTGGTCTCTTGCCAGAAGAGGTAAAGTCCTACACTTTCTCTCAAAATGGTCACTTGGAAGTCTTCCTAGACGCACCTTGCTTGACCAAGTACGAGAACAGAGTCCTCTTTGAGCAAGTCTTCACTGCCAACCTCACCTATGGTAGCCTCATAGGAGTTGAGGGTCTCCAACAAGAAGAACTCTTTGTCTGGCTCCCTGTCAAGGACATAGTCGTAAACGACCCTTCTTCAGGGTTGATACTCTTTGACATTGGCCTTGCCCACAAACAATTCTCTCTCTCCCTCTTTGAAGATCCACCTCACTGCAAGCCCGAAGGTAAACTCAATTACTCTCAATTGGATCACCTCTCTTTTTTCTAACTGAGATCTGCCACTGCCCTTTTCAAACTAAACTCCAAATACAAGATATGCACAATCTTGCTTCACCTTACATGCAATTGTATTCTTTGATCGTATCAATATACTGTTTAGCCCTTCTGATTCTACCTTTTCTTTTTCTTTTTACCAATTTAGGATGTGTGAGTGAGAGACTGAAATTTCCTTTGGCTTTTTGTTTTGATTGAGGTTTATGTTATTTTTGTCTGATAAACAGCTGTTCTCACAGCTACATTTTTACAAACTGAATACTTTTCCGGGTACAATTGTATTTAGCTTTTGATAAGAAACAAATTTTGTTTCTCTAATGGTATTAATACAGGACTTCAGTAAAATTCAGGAACTAAACTAACTTTTCTTTCAGTATTTAAGAAACTACTTTGCATAAGTTTCAGTAGTTTAAATAGAATTTGTTTTATTATTTAGAATAACGCCGGCTTTTAAAAGATTAATTTGGAAAATTGTTCTTAATTTTTTAGTGGCTTTCGATTTTCATTTGCTTTCCCTGGGTTTTGTCTCTCATAGTGTCTTCACATCCCAATGACCACACTAACATCAAAAAAGAGTCTCAGACAAGAACATCCTACTCAACCTTTTCCATTTCACATGCCACAGACAAAAACAATTAAGAGGAACTTTCCTATGTTCAAAGAGGAAAAAAGTACAATATTCTACACTATATGTCAGTTCCTGAGCCTCCTGCATCATCACAGTAACATTTTTAGGCCGGATGTGCAGTGCAAGGTTCAAGGGGGTGGGGTTAATTACCGATTTCATTATATTATCTGTTTTGTTGTTTCTAGTTGGGTTTTTTTTTTGTCATTATTTTTAACTTTGCATGCATTTCCAAGGCTTAAAAAGATTTTTTTTTATATGCAAAATTGGTGGTTGAGGCTGATTGTATGGTTGTGCAGGTGGGTTGAGGAATCATGTGAGGAAGGAAAAAGGTTTGGAGGTCCTGAGGTAGAAAAAGATGTCACCCTGTGTTTCAGGCTTCACTTGTTGTCTTTTTCTCTGTCATGTTTATATAATTTTAGCCTTGCAATGCAACTATAGTTAATGAGTAGGTGCTTGAAGCGTAGAGGTTGAGCATGTAAAAATGTGAAGAGAGAGGAAAAAAAAAAACTAAGGAATCTGATGTCGTAATCAAATTTACAAGTTGTATTTTTCTTCTAACTTTTGTGCATTATATTCACCCGTTAGTGCAATATTGTTCTGTTTTTAGATTAAAAGAAAAGAAGATATGATAAGTTTCAAAGCAAAGGATCTAATCTATGTTTATCAATTGGCAAAGCAATGACTAAGAAACTTGAAAAAATGGGAAGAAAAAGTTATTTGGAATATGTTAATTGTCCCCTTCGTTTTTGCCTTTCTGGCACATTCATATCACAACTGGGTTTTCTTGGTCTTACTTTTTGTTTGTTTAGGGAATAACAGATTGGAACAATTGATTATGATTCTTTGAAAGAAATATATTCTTCATCTCTCAAAACATTTCGAATTGTTAATTGTAATGCAATCCGTATGAAAAAGTTAATATTCTTTATCATTTACATTTTAATATAAACATGTGATTTTAGTCTTGCAGATTTTGAACACCATTTTCTAACAATAAGGATTGAAGTTAAGTTTCAAAATATTTTGAGGAACTTAAAAGACAAAATTGGCTTATGCTATATTTAGATTATAATTAAAAAAAATCAAGTTTTAATATCGATATGGCATTACAAGAATGAAAAGATTATTGTTTTTTAAGAGTGAGAATAAAATAAAAATACTTTCTAGTTCTAAAGACTTAGAAAGAAACTTGCAGTTTATTGTTTAGGCTTTCACTCTTGCATTTTTGTATGCCCAGGAGAATCTTCAACTTTGAGATACCTAAAGGGAGAAAAGTTTCTTTGAAAAGAGGATCGGTGCTCTAGTGTCGATGTTGCATTGAACTCTAACATTTGTTATGCCTAAACTTATGATAAAAGAGAACAAGGTGATATATAAAATTGAAAAAATATTATTTTTTTTTAAATGTAGAGAACATTTTAAAATATCAACTAAAAAATTGCTAAAAATATATTTAATATGTTGGGCTCTGAAGTAAAAAATCAGCATAAAGCAACTTGATTGCTTTGCTGGATGCAGCATGAGTTATTGAATTGTAACGGCACAAACTTACAATTTCTTCCCTAATAAGTGCTTTTATTTGGAGTTTAGCTTTTCTTTTCGGTGTAAAGTTAACAACTTTCTTTGATAATAATTATTATTATTTAGATAGAGTTTGCCAGATTGGAATTTGGAAACTAGGGAGAGAGTAAAATAGGAGAAGTATGAAACTCTAAAAGTAAGTTAGTATCATTAAGCTTAATTATTACATTGAAATACATTTTTTCTTTTAAAAGATACATTATTGAAGAAGATTACTTGTATAAATTATTATTAATTTCAAATGTAAAACATTTGGATATATCAAAATAAGTTTTTAATAGAGAACTAAAATATAAGATAATTTTGGAATGATTTTTTATATTTTGCATAAAAACTAAATTTTTTTACAATAATATAGTTAAAATCAACTGTATTACATATAAGATATTGTTTATTTTAATGTATTAATGTCTTTTTTTTGCTAAAATTTATTTTTACTGTGAGAATAAAAATGAAGGTTATAGATAAAATATCATATTTCAAAAAATAAAAAAAATCGTATAAACAAAGAAAAAAACTATATGTTTGGAAATAAACAACAGAAATTAACTTTATTATAGTACGCGGAATCACATCTTATAATGTTACTTTATGATACTACACTATGAAATCTTCAAGTAGAATTAAATCTTAATGATACTTTATGATATTACAATAGTGTACTATTATGATTTTATTTGTATTTGTAATCAAAATTATTATAATATTATTATTCTTATCGAAATTTGGAGCATCCATATTTTGATAGGTGACTAGATCTAATGAGTTTGAAGACTCTTGGTGAATTTGTGTGACAGTTGAAACATAAAGAAAAAATCCATCTTCAAAAAGAGAGTTTTTAATCTGCACAAATGTATGAGTGAGTATGAGAATATGTTACTTTCTAACATAATGATGTGTATTTATAAGGTTTCTAGATCTTTAGAAAATGAGTTATAAAATCCATAATATCAATAATAATAAAAACTTACTAAATATCTTACCATTAATATGATAATAAAAGACATTATAAACCAATTAAATATAACATATATTGTGTTGATATATGATATTAAGAGATACATAGAATATAATAAAGTTATCGATATTTAACCATACATTCTATTAATATACACTAATTGAACCAACAAATATATCTTTAGATATTATTAACCACTTTTTGCCAATAATTCTAAATGGGCCTTATTAGACCATGTTCTTTAGCATATTTGTTAGGCTGAGTAACTACACAAACTTCATGCTTGGAAGTTTGATTAGTGTTGTGACTGTATCCAACCATTAGGCCACGTTCGAATTCACTTTATGTATTGCAGGTGGATTGTCTATACGACCAAGCTATAATTGATTTGATCAGGCTTCACTTAGTGTTGCCTTAGGTCATCTCTAACCGAGTTATGAGTGGTTGTCTTTTGACTGAGTTATGCTTATAGTAACTTATGGTTGTCTTACTTTTAAGGTTAACATATTGAGTACTTGTTCCAATGTGAGGGGTTTCCTTTGGGTGGGGTGTTGAGTCATCGTAATGATTACCTTGGATCGGGAAACATTGTCCCACATTAAATGATTGTGAGAATGTGGTTGACATGGCCTTTTTCCTTGCTTTGCTCTCGTCATATGAATTTGTCATGTTCTTTGTTCAAGTCTTGTTGTTCATCTTCTTTGATCAAACCTATTCATCTTTCTCCTTTAAGTCTAGTCGTCATCTCTCTTTGCTAAAGAGAGATAACCCCTATGGGTGAGGGTTCTGATGTCGAATCCTCTACTTCTCTTTCTTGAAATGAGAACTCCTTACTGGAGCCTCTCGTTTCCACGCCCCCAATATTTGCTTCCTCTAAGGTAGTCATTATTGCTTCGAAGAAGTTGAAGAAGAAACAATTGTTTAAAGGGGAAAAGGTTACGCCATCTTAACCGATGGTCAAGAGGCATGACTGGTTTCCCCTCATAAAGGATTCCATATATTTAGGGATTCTAAATGAGGTCGCATCTTACCAAACGAAGTTTGTTACCGTCAAACGAACATAAATTCTTCTTTTGTCCTTGTACTTTGAGGTAGAGGTTTCCCTTGTACAAGAGTCATAGTTTAAGTTGGTGAAAAAGCATCTGTTGAGTGCTAAAGAGAAAAAGGGTGTTGAACTCCTTAGTCAACTTCCCTGGTCACTCAACTGTCGGGAATTGCTTCATATCATGTTTTTTGAGGACCCCGTTGCTCTCTTCTAGGGTAAGGCCATTAGCGCGTTTTGATTGTTTTATGTATATGACTTATAATAATGTGTTTCTTCATTTTGTAGAGATCATGTCAAAAAGATTTTGAACACAGGAAGTGGTGGGCTACCTCAGGCCTTACTAAGAAAAAGAGAAGTGGTTTACAGAAGACGGTTGCGGTGACAACTTTCCTAGACAAAAAGAAGAAGGTTGATTCAACGACCTCAACTTCTGAACTTTCTACAACAAATCCCAATCTTGAGACAAAGGCTTATCTAATAATATTGGACCTAATTGCTGGCGAGGCCTCGAGTGAGCTTGTGGGAGACACTTTGACTAAGAAAGGGGGATTTAAGGGCTTACCAAAAAGTTTGTCTTGACACCTTTATTTTTATCTATTTCAAAGTTTGATTGATTATCTCTTGGTACAGTATAGCTTTCGCATAAGTAATACTCTCATTGATGCTTTAACTTTGGGAGTCGTTTAGTGTTGTGTCTTATTTAAGCCTAAGTGTTTTTCTAAGGCTTTCCTATGTTACTAGGTTATTAGATATTTTAAGCTTAACACTTAAGTTTTTGTTATCTTGATATTCAAGTGATAACGTCTTCATATTCTTATTTCATTTAATGTTAACTCTCCTTACAACCACCATTTAACAAGAAAATTTTCAACTTTAGATTAATTATTTAAAAATAAAAGCTTTCAACACCTACACTACTAAGAACACATTTTGATCATCAAATAGAAAACGTATGCAAAACTCAAAAGAAATCATGATCTAGCTTCCTTTACAATCACAATTTAATACAACACACATACCAACAAAAAAAGCTAGCACACGAAAAACTTGCACAAAACTGAGAACGACCATTTAGAATTGTTGAAGACCTAAAGAACGTTGCCTGTCGACTAGAGCACCCAAGCGGGAAGGTCGTCCACAACACTTGGAATATGTCTCATTTAAACTTTTATTTTAGTTGAGCCATTGTACAAACTCTTTGTAAATTTTACGACGATATATATTATGAGGAATTTTCAACAAAATGCTTGCAAGTATAACCTGAACAAAGAATAAGAGGTTAGTGAAGAATGCGTTCATTCATGAACTCTTGCCAACCTTGTTGAGCCTATGAATCATGAGTTTATCTGTGAAAGAAAGAACAACGCATAAGAGATTGGAGAAGGACAAGTTCATTCATGAACCTATGCCAACCTCACTAAGCTGATGGTGGATGAGTTCATCCGTGAATTCTTGTCGCTTGGTCCAAAGAATGAACGAAAGAGATGGTGAAGGATGAGTTCATATGTGAATCTCAACCAACCACACTAAGCTGGTGAAGGATGAGTTCATCCATAAACCCATACCACTCGGTCTAAAGAACGAACGAAAGAAATTAGTAAAGGACGAGATCATCCGTGGTAGATTTTCTTCATTACATCAAAGTTGCCTTCATTTAAGGAGAAGTTGTAGAAGAAGGTGGCCTAGCAGAGAACTTTACAAAAATCAACTAGTTGCCATTGTACATCTCTTTATCGATCTCCTCAACCTGAGCAGTCTAGGTATCCTTACAAAATATGATTCCTAACAATTATATCGTAATTAGATCGTTACTAATTAAAAATCCACTTTAAAATCTATAAATATAAAGTTGAGGTTAAGGGATAAGTAAATGCTTAATATATGAAATATTAATGTTGAACTAACTTCAACATTAAAATGTTTTCTACAAATATCCTCCAAATCGTTTTAAGTGAACGTTACTTAAGTATAAAACAACTTTAAACCTTTAAAAGACTTTCCAAATGTTAAACGTAGAACTCGACTCTACCTTTCAAAACATCCATGATTAAAAATATCAAAATACAAGTTCAAATAGAATTTATGCATTTCATTTTAGCGACACGGGGATACAACAAAGTGTACTCAATAGAATTTTTTTATTCAAAGTCCACCATATAGTTTCATCTTAAAAATCAATGGGCCATTTCCTAAAACTTTTCATTAGAAAAATCTTTCTGAAAACAAACCTTTTATGTTTGTCGTCTCTTGAATTAATAATAATAAATTGTAAATAGTTAAACCTAGCTCTGGGCATACAAAGTTCTCACGGAGCTGAAAAGCTGCAAATTCTTTGCTGTCCATATCCAATATTTAAATATTTTAAATATTATGTGTTTTATATATTTAAAAATAAATATGATATCATACATAACATCATCAACTATCTTAACATGGTCGCTATGTTTAAAATATATTTTCTTGCAATTATCCTATTATATATTTGCATTGACAAAGGAACTTCAATCGTCTGTTTTTTATATAATAAGAAACAGAAGTTTAGCTATAACAGAATCCTATGCCAATATTATTTAAACCATAATTTTTATTTAATATTCAACTCTATTTATAGATTTTTGTGTATGTTCATCTATTTAAATTTTGTTTTGAAATGAAATTCATATTATATTCACATAAAAAATAGATGATTTTAGATATTAACACATTCGTAAATTTTTTAAAATATCTCTTAATTTAATTATTTTAATTAAATAATTTTAATTATTAGAGTCTGTAATTTTATTTTTAATAGTTTTAACATTAGTAAAATAAAAAATATTACATTTACAAAAAATTAAAAAATTAACTTAAAAAACATATAAAATATCATATACACTTTTATTTTTAATAGTTTTAACATTTGTATCTTTATCATAGAATAACAAAAACATTCTTAGTTGCTCTTCACATTATTTAAGTGATAATGGTAAAAGAAAAAAAAAAACAAATACAAATAACAAGATAGAATAATATACCAAAAGATTTAAGGGTATATGATTAAGGTTTCTTATTCAAAACTCGAATAGACTCTTTAATGATCTTTCATCGTTTAAAGAATAATGATACTTAGATAACACTATTTTGACAACATTTGAACATCATTTACGTGTCATTCTGTGATTCGTCCAAAATTACTCCACAATCAATAATAATAATCATAAACACCACCATGGACCAATCACAGAATGACACGTAAATGATGTTCAAATGTTGTCAAAAAATGTTGTCTAAATATCATTATCTTCGTCTAAATTACATTGTTTGTTCTCTTTTTCTTATCCAAGTCGTGTAGATACTTCCATCGTCCAATAAATAGGTTTATTATTTTTAAAAAGACTTAATTGCTTATTTTGTCTCAAGTTTCGCTCAAGTGTATCAAGTTGGTCATCCTTTTTAAAAAGTGTCAATTGCGTCTCCACTCGATAAAATTTGTCTCAATCAAGTCCCTTCCGTTAAATACGCACAAACGGCGCTAACTCTTTTTTCTTCCTCCTCCGCCCTTCTGCAATGCAGTAGACTTTTTCTGTTGTTGTCAGTTATCTTTTTGTCCATTTTCCCCTTCTTTCAACTATAGTTTATTTTTTCACCTACTAAACTAATCATACATAACACTCATACTCTTTGTAGGCTTTGTTCTTTTGAGATGATTTGGAGAAGATGATTTGGGGGAGATGATTTGAATGGATTTGAGGGTAATTTTTTTGTTGTTTTTTTGAGTGGATTTGTGGGTAATTGAGAGTGAATTTGGAAATAAAGTTTGTGAGAATTAGTGTAGGATTTGATTGATGTGACCGATTTAAAAAATTAGTTTAATTGGTAGAAATTAAAGATTAAAATATCCCTAGTTATTAAAGTAATATAAAATATTATTTATTAATGTTATATTTAATTGTAAAAATATTTATAAATAGACCAAAATTATAAATAATTATTAAAATTAATTTTTAAAAATTTATTTTATACAATATAA
Source organism: Vigna radiata var. radiata (assembly GCF_000741045.1). NCBI lineage: Eukaryota > Viridiplantae > Streptophyta > Magnoliopsida > Fabales > Fabaceae > Vigna > Vigna radiata. The sequence goes on from NW_014542184.1 coordinate 189,054, forward strand.
AACCTTAATTATAATAATAAAGTAATTATTTTTTACCTAAAAATATCATTGTTTTACTTCTAAATATTAATAAAATTGTTACATTGAAATATAAAATCTTAAAACTAATACAGCATAATTCTTAAAGAAAAAAGAGTAATAAATCATGTTATAAATGTTGCATTGTTGATCACAGTTTGTCATTCATTAACCATGAGCCAAGCTTGGTGCAACTTTCCATAATACCACAAAAGCACACGTGCACCCACACTTTAGCTCACACATTGACACCTTGACACACATAAACACTGAGCCTGAGAGCAACTACACAAACAAGACAAGATGGACCACCATCCATTAGAAGAAGGGGATTCGGGAAAACTTGAGGCACCCGTGACAAAACAAAACCACGATGCAGCAGCTGTGGAGAAGAATCAGGGACGCAAGAGAAAGAGGCCCGGTATGTTTGAAATGTTCAAGGGTTTTTATGAGAGCATTATGCACAAGATGATGGCGCAGTAAGAAGAGATGCACAATAAGCTCCTCGAGGATATGATGAAGAGAGACGAAGAGAAGTTCACGGAACCGAATACTCGCGGCATGGAACCGGATCCAGCTCGTTTGTCAATGCTTGCAAGCTGTGGAACCGAATACTCCACCTATGTAACCGGATACAAGTCGTGTGTGCATGGGTCGAAAGGTCTGGAACCGAATACTCCAGGTATGTAACCGAATACGCTATTTTCTATTTCGTGATTTTGCACTGAAACTGGCCTTGCATTCAACTTAACACAGTCTTCTTCATGCCATCAACTCCTTCTTCCTCCTCATCTACAAGCAACCTCAACTCTTGGAATCTCTGTAACCACGCCATCCCAATTTACTTTGCTCGTGAATCTACAGTAGCAGCACAAGTAAATATTTTAACTTATTGGATTCGGTTCTGAATCGATTTTGTAAATTAGGCAGATATACACACAAGGAATTCTGTAATAGTTGGAGGGCACATGCGACATTTCGTAAACAATCCGTGCAAATCTCTTCTCTCTCGCGGGTGATGAAAAAACATGTCATCCCGCAAATCCGTCGTCGCATTTCCTCTCATTCGAACACGAAGTTTACTGACATTCATTGCTCGCATTTGCCTTTGAACAGTAAATTCTGTTCAAGCGAACACTTATGCTTTCACTACCTCCCATAACTCACTTTAACTAACCGAGAGAATTTATGACCCGGTGTTTGTATTACCGCTTGAACAATATTTTCAATTTCCCCAAATTCTCACCTATAGATGAAAAGAATTATTAAGAGAGTAGAAAACTTTAATAAATGATATATTTATTTTTATTCTTAAATTTTAAAAAAAAAAAACAAAAAACTTAAGCGAGTGTTTCCTAAATTACCTCTTAACGAGAATTAAAAAAAATACTGCTTAAAGTAACATTAATTTTTCTATTATCAATAGTTTTAATATTTAATTGAATGTATATTCAGTTTGTCTTTTATAATTTCAGTCCATGTAAAGTTATACATACTTAATATATTATTTTCCTTTTTATTTTAATTTCTGCTATAGAATACAAACCTATTTCGAATATGCGTATTCATACATCAAAATAAAAATAATAAAAATTAAATGGCTGAAAACAAAAGGAAATGAAATATTATTAGTTGCATAAACATAAACACACATAATTAATGAAAAATAAATCTATCTAAATTCTAACTTACAGAGTGAAAGACACAGGAACGGAAGATAGAAAAATAAAATAAATGCAACAAGTAATTTAATAAAAAAGAGTTTGATAAGTATTTATTATAGATATAAAAACTGTTAGAGTATTAACACACTATAATAATTGTTAATTTAATTCTTAATAATTAATAAATAATATAAAACTACGAATGCAAAGCAGTTACCATAATTTGTCCCTTCAATTTGCATTGCAATTTGCAATCTTAACTTACATAAACAAAAAAAAAAGTATGCTGCGTTGCATAAGAGCAGAGAAGGGAAAAAAAAAATTAACGTCATTTATACGTATTTAACGGAAGAGACTTGAAATTTTATCAAATAGAGACGCAATTGACATTTTTTTTTTAAAGAATGGACCAATTTAATACGAAACTGGAAATAAAATAAAAATTAAATCTCTAAAAGAATTATATAAATTAAGAAATATTTATTTTAGAAAGTTTTAAAAACATGATAAAATAGTAAAATTAATTACAGTTTAAAAAAAAGCATGCAAGTATTGAAAATTGCAAAAGTAATAAATAACGTGGCGAATAAATGAACAAATTTCATTAATGTTTATCTCTCTTCATTTATGTTCTCTTTTCTGCGTTTTTAACTGAAAAAAAAAGATAAAGAAAAAAAAAACTTAGAACTTCAAAGGATAAGAAAAAGAGTTAAAAATTTATAATAAATTTAATAGATGCTTTAGGAAAAATAATTAGATTAATTTTACTTTTTCAAAAATGAATATAAATTAAAATTGGAAAATTAATTTATAAAATTGGAAATATTTTTTATTGATTTCAATAATGTTCCACAAAATTATATGGATTTAGAGAATATGCAAGTTTTTATATTCTTACGTTAATGTTAATTTATTTTATTAATATTTCTTTTTAAAAAATTAAAATTATTAATGTCAATATAGCATTTAATTGAAATTAATTTTGTTTCCGTTTAAATAAAAATAGAATGAATAAAAATTTAAAAGTTAATGTAAAATAATAATAAATAGAATTGTGAAATATATAATTATCCATTTGCTTTTATATTATTAATTAGTTTGATACATGTGTGCATGATAAAAAGATAACTAACTAAAATTTTATATAATTAACTAGTTTGATATTGTATAGTGCACAAAAAATTGTAAAATCAAAGTAAATAAAACAATATGATACAAAACTATAAAATAAGCAATTAGACAAATAAAATAAATGGTTACAACATTTAATAAATTAAAATTTTAAACCAAGATAAACTAAAAAAAATTAATATTATAAGTAATATTTATCACATAAACTCATCATTAAATTTAACGTTTTAGGATAAACAACATTAATAATTTACACTCAAATTATCATGATTAATAAAGAATAAAAAATATCACAAGTATTTTCTTTTCATGTTTTTTTATCGGTGCATGGATAGTGTAATTTGAGATTATTTATTGAGATATCAATATGATTGAAGAAAACTACCTCTTGAATTTAGTAGATAATACTTGATATTTGAAATTGATATTTCATTAAAACAAAGAAGAATAATATATACTGTTATTAAGTTACAATTAATTATGTTCTGTGTAACAAACAACTCTTACATGTAAATAAGTAATAGTGGTAAATTATAAAATATAATATTTTGGTTACTTATTAAAAATGTTAATATACTGTTCCATTTACAATTACATTTTTTAATCTTTTTTTAGTGATAAAAGAAAAGTAACGTTAGGTTTTTTTTATAGTGTAGGTTTACAGTGCATTTGCAGAATTTTTATCTTTCGGAGAATTGTTTAACAAGTCTAGAATCTCACATGTTTAGGTTATTTGCTATCACTAGTACAAAAATCATATTTTATGACGTACAAAAACAAACTATGACGTACAAAACTATGATGTTTGTACTAATGGTTATCTCTTACTCATTGTTACATTTAACTTATAAATATATAAATTGTTATTTTGTTATAAAATAATTTTATTAAAAAGTATTATCAAAAATCATATTTTTGATATTTTTTATATAAAAAAAGAGAAAGGTTTTTAGCACAAGACCTACGCCTTTAAACTTTCAAAACATATTTCTATTGTAACCTACAAAACTATGTACGTTATAACTTGTTTTTGTACGTCATAAAATATGATTTTTGTACTAGTGTATAAAATTTGATATAACGTTTTCCATCTTATTCTCAAATCAAATTATAACTTAAAATTAAAATATTAAAACTTAAAATTTTTCTGACAATTAATTTGATTTCTTATTAGTAATTGTATTTTTAGAATTTTTATTTTTTTTTCTCTCTTATCTCTGAGTGGAATACTGAGATTGAATTCAAGGTTACTCTTATTTTTTTTTCTTCTAACTAACAAGGAAGTTTGTGATGTAGATTTTTCCTATCATTATTATTTGTTTCTTTTCGAAAAGTGTTATTCCAATGTATTTTTCCAATAATTGAGGTAAACGAAAGTTCCTAAAACACCAAGTTACTATCATAGTAAAATATTCAATAGAGAAAGACAATGAATATATAGTGTGAATATATAATTGATTTGAGTAATTGGATTTCTGCAAGCCGCTCCTATTATGTCGTATATGATGTCTTTTTGTGTTATGTTTTCTCAATATAAGAATGCATTGGTTTGGAGGTACGCTCAATCTTCTAGAATAATTAACTATCATTTAAAACTAAAATTAATTAATTAGCTTTTTATTCTTAGATATTATTTTAGTTTGGAGGGGCTTAAAATGTTCAGAGAATGTTTCATATTTAGTGTTTTTTTTGTGTGTGAATCCTCTTATAAAATTTGTAAAAGTTCAATTTTTTTCAAATTTTTTTATATAAAATTTTATCAAAATATGCATAAGAATTTATAAAATATAAGAATATGTAGTATTAATAATTTTATAAATTTTTATTTTTAACTTATATATAAATATTACTTTTTTTTATAAAAAATGTTTGTGTTAACTTTTAATTCAAAAAGTATTTATGAAGAAATCTAGCTGAAAATACATTTATTAAAGAAAATAAAATATGGAAAAAGAGAAAGTTTTGTTATAGATTTCGAATTCTAAACTGAGTTTTAAGTCATGACATATATACTAAGTCGGATTCCTTTTTGGTCATTTCAAAACTCAAGTAAAGAATTTGTCTTTCTGACTTTGGATTTGAATTTGTGAAAGAATGAAAAATAAAAGGATAAAAAAATGGGTGGCTTTGAACATTTCGTATTATAAAATAAGCATGAGTGGAGAATGTTGTTACCAGCTTAAAAAGTTTCTATCAGATTCTCACTAGCCTTAGAAATTTATGTGAGTAAAAATGTCAACTAAATTAGTTTATCACGAGTGTGTATTACCAAATTTTAATAATTATTTGAAATCAATTTTTGAATTCCACTTAAAACATTTTAAAAATACTTTTTTCTCTTTTATAATGAATTGTTAGTCAAAATTATATTTCTTAATTTTGTTAAATGAATTACTTTACTAAATATTGACTAAATCTATATAGTAAATTTACTAGTGAATATTGTATTATTATATCTATAAAATGAGTAATAAGAGTTATGAGTCCACGTAGATAAAAAGTAGATGCAAATAAAATTAAACTTTCTAGACATGTTTTAGTTCGGACTCTACCTAATTCTCTCGACCCCTTATGTATACCTCTTTTTATCTTGTGGAAATCATGTGTGATTTGTGAATAAGAGTAATACACCTATTTTTTTTCTTCCTATCTCATCTTTTCATTTTATATTGTTATTACAATTTTAAAAACTTGATGATATATAAATCGACACCAATTCTATACTGAAAATATTGCAAAAATTAATAACAACAATGTTGAATAACCATTTTTTGTTATTGGTATAATAATAAACAAAACAATGACAATATCTTAAAAGTAAGCAAAACATTTTAACAAGGATTTGATGAATAATTATCGTTTTATGTCAAAAATTAAAAAACGACCACAGTTAGTATAACACCATTGTTATAAATGGAAAAACAATGATAGTTAATATAACACTTTTGTTATAAATGACAAAACAACGACGGTTGGTGATTAAATCGTCGTTATAAAGTTTTTAACAGCTATATAAGATTGATTTAGTGAAAAATTTGTTGTTAAAAAGCATGGTTAAATAGTTTTCACTTTTCACTTCCCTTTACATGAAAAATTTCTTCGTTTTCAATTCTCGTTGTTGACATAGTGCTACTACCACATTTCAGAGTTGTTTTTGGGACGTCCCTCGTCATCGTTCATCGTCGCACTACCCACATTTGAGCTCGCCATTGTTTGGTCGTTCGTTTCTTACATTTTAAGCCTTTGAAGGAACAATTTATTGCACCACCACATTACAAACCCATGAAAGTCTTTAGTGATCCATGTAAGTTATGTGTCAAGAGTATTCAAAAGATGGGGTACAACATTTGGAAAGAGCAAACTGCCCTTGTGATTAGTGTTGAACTTTTTTGGCAAGCGTACCAATAGTCAACTATAATATAATGATTTTTAAGTAAGAGTGTCGATCCCACGAGGAACAATTTCAATTAAATAGAGAAGTTTATCTCAACCAGCATATGTACAAAGGTATTCGGTTTGATTCATAATGGATTTTTGTAATTTATACTAAGTTGCTTAAAAGTAAAATAGTAACAACAAAGAAGTTAAGGAAAATTTAATACGAGAAGTTAGGATTGAATTCATCTATCTTACTCGTCTGCAATCTGGATGAATATAAACATATAACAACTGAAATTACCAATATTGATGCAACACACAAAAGTCATTTATATCGATTCTTCGCATATAAAATTCATAAGATCAGTTCCTTGAATATTGATTCCTCACATATCCAACAAATTGTCCAACATTATGTTCAAGTGTTAAAAGCAATTGATAAACTGAAATCTATTCCTAGCATCACAAGATATCAAGTATTCTTGTTCAGATCAAATTTTACAGATACTTTCCAGTCAAATCTAAAACCCACATTCATGAAACTATTGATCAGATAGAATCAAGCACTAAGAGCAGAACAAAGATACCAATATTGAATAAAAACAAAAATGTTATATATAAATATCACCAGATTACATCCGAGTTCGAATCGATTACATTCAATCCCAAGAGAAGAGATCAGCCACTCATGGTGGCCATTAGCATTCTAAGAGATGAAGAAGAAGATCCTACAAGTAAAGTGGAAGAAAAACTCTCTGGGTAGCTCTGGGTATTCTATTCTCCGCGCTCTCCGTCGTCGTTTCTTTCTGCCTCGTGAGTATAAATATTGCCCGAATTCTCGCTTAAGCTAAGCGAAATGTTGCATGATTTACTCTTCTCTCTTAATTTACCTGAAATATATACAAAATAGGGATAAAATGATTTCCTTTTAATCAACAACTCAGAAACATGTGATTACATTTCGTCTTTCTTAGATTACAAAACCCTCTAATTCAATCCTCTTCTTGACTCCATTATTCACAAATTTTTTTTTCTCATTTTTCTGTATTTTTTTTCGTTTTTCTCATCTTGTCTCTTTTTTTTTCTCTTTTCATAACACAACTGTATGAGGCAAGATGCACACATATATACAAAACAAAACAAGAAGAGGAACCAACTAGCCAATTCATCAGAATCCCTTAGGAGAGCACACTTGTTCCCAAAACAATTCTAAAACTCCAAAATTCCCTAAGGTTAAGGTAATAATGGTTTTTCACTTAGGGCTAGTGTATGAGATTCAAAACAAAGAAAGGGGGAAAGCGTAGGCTCAAAGGGGTTATCAAGGGATCAAGACAGGGTAGGCTCATCTGGCTAAAGAGGCTCAAGAACAAAACTGCCTATATCACTTCCAAACATGCATATCAATCAAGAATTATCAACAGAGTCAAGCCAAGGCATATGCGCAAGCAATAAAGAGATATATCATACCAGAAAGAACAACAAGTGGCTCAAATCTCACACAGGGCATTTTTGTCACAATCAATCACCTTCTCAAACACCATAATCATCTTCCCAAGCAAAGAAAAGCAAGGATTTCAAGCCAATCAGAGTATCAATGAAGTGGAAAGATACATCTATAACCTAAACAAAGTCCAGAAATCAAGAGAAATATGCAAATTTGCACACAAGACAAAACAAAAACTACCTAGAAAACAAAAAATTTAACGCAGAAAACATAAACTAACAACGAAAAATTAGAATCTCCCCCAATAGACCACACTTAAACTACACAGTGTCCTCAATGTCTCACAAGCATAAGATCAGCAATTATAATAGTCAACAGATCAAGGACAAGTGCAATTCAAGTGGGAAAAGGGGGAGAAGGGAACGAAGAAAACTCCCCTGGTCATGGTGGCAGTTGCCAATTTTGGACTTTCAAGGAGACATCTTTCACCATCGGATTCCGCAAGGAGGTGTTGAGGAAGAACTGCTTCATCCTCCAAATTTGATCGAGCAGGGAGATATCCTCCACAACTGGATCTAAGAAGAAATGATTGTTGATGAGCAGGTTCAACTGGTGCCTATTAATCTTCAAACTATCGGCACCTTTGTCTTCCACCATGGGTGTGTGTTGGTCAAATTCATATGTACTTCCTACAACATGGTTAATGCAATGTGGTTCCAAAGAAATGACAAGCAGGGGTATAACACCCAATCCCAATGTAACATGCTGAACATCAGATAAACTCTCAGAACATGAATCAATTTCAAATGTAGAAACAATATCAACAACAGTCTCAGATTCATGTTCCGTGCATGGAGAATAAACATTCAGACAATATGGCAAAAGTTGTTTCTTATCATGCAAATAGTGGAAATCAAAAACATGCTCATCAACATCATCAACATCAACATACCTATCATCGGCATAATCATCAACATCAGAATCGACCATAGGTGTGTTTACCTCCACTTCGCTGGATGTGGTTAAAGTGGTGGAAGATGACAATGGTCTACCTATCTCAAAGGTGTTGCTCATATCTGCCTGTTCCTCCAATTCTTCATCAGTCCCCTTAGGTGCAAGAGTGGGGACATAGGAGGGTGGGAAAGTAGATGGCGCAATAGCAGACTCATGACTTTGCTCCCCATCTCCTATGTGGATGACATCAACATCATCTAGAAGCTGAACAGCCTGAAATGGTGATTCCTCTGAAACTTGAGACTGTTCCTCAATGAGCTGAGTGATCATCTGCCCCACCTGATTGCTCAAGCTCTGAAAGGAAGCTATAAATTCCTGTTGAAACTCCTGATATTGCATATTCTGAGCAGTCATCTGTCTCAACAACTCCTTCAATGTAGGCTCAGAAGTAGTGTGAGGATGAGGAGTTGCTTGGACAGGCTCATGAGACTACAGCTGTTGTGGCTCCTGAACAGGTGGAGGCATACAAGTACTATGGAATGGTGGTTCTTGATATTGGGGTTGTTGTGTGGTACCAAACCATCACAAGTTAGGGTCATTCCATCCAGGATCGTTGTTGTAACCATACTGTGCAGGGAAGAATTCATCCAAGAACATATGCTCAAGATCTTCCCAAGAAGTGATGGATCCTGGAGGAAGACCATAAAGCCAATCCCTTGCTGGTCCTTGTAATGAATGCATAAATGCCCTTAAAAACATGTGATCATCAGGGACATGAGGAGGTTTCTTTGACGAGCAAATGGTGTAGAACTCCTTCAAATGTCTATGAGGGCATTCACCTGCAAAACCATGAAACTTAGGCAGCAAATGTATCAGTCCAGAGGTGAGGACGCAATGAACATCATCCTCATTAAGTGAAGCTGGCTCCCTAGGAGCACTCTCAAGAATGGGAGGATGAGTCATATTGTTCTCAACATAAAAGTCAGCAGAATATGCATGAGAAGCAATATCAGAGTTAGATCCGGAAGGAGAATCATAATCATAGACACAGGTAGAAGAAGCAGTATTCACAAAATCAAAATAGGTAGACATGGGAAAGAAGGGGGAAAAGAAGAATGCAATGAAAATATGCAACTAAAGCTACCTAAATGCAACACACAATGACGAACACACAAAACGGAACATCACACTCACAACAAAGACAAAAATACAACACACACTAACACAACAAAGACCTAAAATCGAACCGTTGGTCCCCGGCAACAACGCCAAAATTTTGATGGAGGTCGCACCCCATGCAAAATTTAATGAGCATAAAAGAATGCAATATAGACTAGGAAGTGACTCCTAGGTCGTCTCTCAAGGACCAACTATGGTTCAGAAATTAGGTCAAACACAAGGTGGGGGGATTTGAAAGGTTTTGTTTGTGAATGCAACTGACGAAATTAAAAATAAAAATTAAACACATTCGAACATCATAGAAAGCATTAAAGAGAGTGAAAATGTTAAACCCAATAGTAGAGTAAACAAATATCTAAGCACAGTTAAAATTATTAAAATGCAACACTAAATTAAGTGGATGAAAAACAACTCAACCTACTAATTAAACTAATTAAAAACAAAAGAAATAAGAAAACATGGTTTCCTCATAGCATTTCACGTGACTCATGCACAATCTACCAAACAATTTAAAATTGCAAATGACTTAAAAGAAAAATGGGTCTCTTGGCCGTGACTTCCCAAAGATAATGAAACTAAACATTTGATTCTAAATGCCCCTCCCTTTGCCGAGGACAATTCTGCACCTAATCATAAATTCAATTTCTAAAAAAAAATATGCTTTCAATTTCTTTCAGCCGTAAACCACTTTCTCCAAGCAATAAATGAAAATTCTTTTTTTTTTCAACACCACCACCGTACAAACATACCTAACCCATCTAATCTCCTCATCATTCTTAAAAAAAAAAAACAAAAGCCTAGTTATTTTTCTCTAATCACCGGTAACACCTCTGCACCAATCTAATCAATTTCTTCATTCTGAATGGAAATAAAAACAAAGAACCAATCAACTAATTAGCTACCAACACGTCCCATCATCTAGCGTTCCACCTAATCCACTTTTTATTCTATAAAATGAAATGAAACCACAAAGCATTCAATAACTGGACCCACCATTTTCCTTCAGCAATGAGAAAATAAACGTTAACACCCTTCAAAGCTTTCAACGTTAAAAGGGAATAAATTTCCTAAATGAAGTGTGGCAGCTCCATTCTCCAAGAACTGAATGAACCAAAGTCTGCACCAAATCCCATCATTCAAAGTAAAAGCAAATAAAGTAAAGAATTAAAACTTGGAAACCCATGACAGCATTACAAAATGAAATATCCGAGAATGAGTGTTCCAGCCTTTTGCACCAAATGAAAATGTAGAAGTTTACTTTGAATAAAAATTGACTGCTGGCTCAATTGTAATCAAACAAAATCATCAATTAAAACCATGCTTCCAGAGAAGAAAACCTTCCTGCAGCTGGCCTCTAAAAAATTGCCGAGAGAGAGTGGGGGGTGACTCCAAGTGTGATGGCTGGTCACAATTTCTAAGAGGCCATGTGTCCTAAAATTGGGGTGGGGTTCATCCTAAAAATAAAAGGAAACCCTAGGCCAAGTGTATAATAATTTTGAGCCCCTCATAATTTTTAACAATGGCCCAATGTGCAAAAGTTTGTCTAAAAAGTTTAAACAATTAAAATTACAATACAATAAAATTTAAAATGTCTAATTGAAGAGTCTTGAAATTTATTTTGTCTCCTTCCCAATGCTCCAAATTATATCTCCAAAATTTTCCCTAAAAATAATAATGCAAATAATTAGCTCAGAAAATTCAAATTAATTAAAATTAGAATTTCCAGTCAAATTAAGCACAATTAAGAAAAACGGGAAAATACCGGACAATTAAGCACAATTTCCTAATTAATTCTAGCACAATAAACTAAGTGAAATCAATAAAATATCAACTCATCATAGACCTTGGCATGGCAAACTCAAAAGCTCCCTCTTTTTCTCTAAAAATTACCTTAAGGTAGCTAGAAATTAATAATGAGACTAACCCTCATTAATTTAATATTGATACACCTAAATTAGACCTAAAGTTGTCACCCTTGGCCCATGAGCCTAAAAATACACGTACTTAATGGTGCTCATCGTTTTGGACCATTTAAAAGTTAAAAAAACTTAAAACAAAATTAAAGGAGATTAAAAAAATGTGATTTATGGTTTTGGACCACTGGCACATAAGTATTAACCAAGCTGGGTTGAACCCAACAAGTTTTGGACCAACGCCTCCACCACTAGCCCAACGCTCCCCAACTAATATGTAGCGCAAAAACTAATATATAACGCCTTTTTAATTCTTTTGGTAGCTCACCCGCATCATAAAAAATAACACTCACTTATACAGATTTACATACAGTCACCTAACACTTTGAAATACGATAAATTCATACAAATATTATTTATAATCATTCCTAATTTTCTCGAGTCTTACATAGCATATCCATTGTAAGACTCGGGAAAAATGCACCAATTAGGGAATATAGTGGTTTTGAGACTTGAGTATTATTGTTTGGTAATTGGTGTTAAATGTTTAGATCTTTCTTAGAATTTTAATTGTTATATTAATTATTTAATGTTATTATTGATAAAATGCAACACACATGATTGATATGTTATTAAATTAGTGATTTGTGTGTGTATGATATTACCAATGTGATGTGTTGGTCTTGTTGAGATTGTTGACAACACAAACTCTATATCACTCTATTTTTTGATGATGACAACACATTGCTTAATAACAATACACATGTTGTTGCATTACATGTTCTTATGCTGAATTGGTTGTTATATATGTTGAACATGTTTGATGTATTGTGTTGTATGTTCTATGATTGATTGTTTGATATATTTGTGGAACATGTTGACATGCTTATGTGCAATGTGAAATATTTTATTACATATGTTTTACTTTTTAAAGTGAAAAACCACAAGCACTTTCGTGAACTTATAACTGTGTGACAAAGTTATAGTACAGTCGACTACATTACTAATGGATTCGACTGTGTTAAAATCTTTGTATAGATTTTGAGAATCAATGCTCTGTGATGTTTTGAGTTGAAAAGAATTTCAAAGTGTTTTCTCATGTGTCAATCGACATTGGATTTTACATATTCGACTGTATCTGTTGTTTGTTTTGGAATTCTGTTATGCTCTTGCGCTCCAACGACTATATTTTTAAAAGTTAGTTGAGCATTAATGACCTGGTCAACTGTATTAAATGAGTTCTGTGATTTGTTGACCTTAGGCTACTGTGTTGACTGTTTGTTATAACTGTAATAATACAGTCGACTGAATTAGTAACCTATTCGACTAAGAAACAATCTGATAGACAGAAAACTATAAATTGGCTGAACGCGAATTGTTTAGATACTTTTGAGGAACTAACATTTTCATTATTGTTTTAGATTGAATTCTCTGTGATAACAACTCCAATAATTCTCCAAGAAGGCAGTGGTGATCTTTCTTGAGGGAGATTCAAAGGGAGATAGCTTGCGCACTCATTGTCTGATCAAATACTGCACAAAGAAGGTTGTGATACAGGGGTTTCACGTTGAGGATTGTTTGACGTGGTGTTCAGATTGCAGAAGAGGGGATTCTTGCTGCAAGTCTGGTTTTTGTTATTGCAACTATATTTTGGTTTTGGGTTAGAGAGGAGATTTATATTTTTGACGTGGAGGTCTTCTATAAATTCCTTGTTGTAAAAACCGCAACCATTATAGTGCATTTGGTTCCTATGTTGGAAGGACATTGGATGTAGGCATTGTTGGCCGAACCAATAAAAAAATTAGTGTTTGATTTTCTCTATCACTGCACCCTTTAATTCCAGTCGACTTTACTTTTCTCGTAGTCAACTACGTTTTTCCGCTGTATATAAATTATCATTACTTGCATTTCAAGAAAGTTTAAAAAGCTTTGTACTTTTGATAAAAGATTGCAAAAATATTTTGTTTTTGAAACATCACCAATTCACCCCCCCGTCTTGGTGTAAAAACGAAACCTACCTTTTTTCCAAAAGGTCTATTGGTAGGAATGTTGTTTAGGAGGTAATTAATGTGGGTTCAATTCCTTAGGAAAAAAGTTTAGGAGACACTTATATTTTGAGTGAAATTTTGGCCTAGGGGCAAAATAGTCTTTTTACCTTCATTAAATGGCGCAAAAATTAAGTTAGGGAATGTAGAAAGTAAAAGAATGAAAAATAAAATCTGAAAATAATATAAGCTTACGTGGATTTTACAAGATTTAATAGTTATTGATATTTTAAAAAGTGGTTGAGAGAAAATAAGAGAGGATATCTTTGTGGTTTTATAGATTAAGTGAGATATTTAATTAAAACAAAGTGATAGAGGGAAAAAAGATAAGGAGGAGAAGAGTAAAAAGGGTCTGCACATTGGTACCCTAATTCCAAAAACAAAAAAGACAAAGATAGGGAGAAAGATATAGGCATTTCTAGGATAGAAGAGGGGAGCTGTAGAGAACCTTAGTGCAAGGGAATATTGATGTTCTTTTTCGAATATAGATAAAGCCCTAGTATTGGCCAAGGTGTGGGAAAACTTACCTTTGTTTTGTTTTTTGTTTGTTTGTATGATGAATAGGGTTTGCTCTTGATTATCTTGAAAGGTAATGTTGTTTTGATGCATGTGTATGTATGAGAATATATTTTGCATAGTGATAAGGTCATATGATGTTTGTGTTGGGTTTTCCCATATTAATATGTATTGATGCTAAGGGGGAACAACGTTATCATGGTTGGGGATTTTACCATGCAAATACTGTTATAAAGATGGTATGATAATCATATGTAGAATATTGAGTTTGGTTGGGTTATAATCTACATAATGATGGAAGTTAGGTGATTCAAGTGATGTAATGTATGTATTAAGGTTTGTTCATAAGGGTATGTGAGACTTGAATGCATGCATGATGTTTTGGGTATTTTTTCTCGTGATCTAGATATGTCGTATGTGTTTTGAACACTTGAGTTTTGTTCAGGATGTGTTTCGATTTGACAATAATTAATTATCATTAGTCATAATTAATGGATCATTTGTGCATTCTTTTTAAGTATGTTTTCTGAAATAATTGATTATTTGGGATAATAATCGATTATCCTTTCATAAGTGACGAATTCTGGTAATTGGTTGTGTAGAACCACTTCACAGCATATTTTGTGTAAATGTGAACATTTCAGGAATAATCGACTCTCGCTTACGATAATCGATTATCCAGTGTATTTTTGTCGAAAAAGTGCGTTTTGATGAAGATTGGATGTGGAGCAAGCTTGAGGCACTGTAGAACATGATGATAATCAGAGAATGAGATTAATTGTTATGTTTAAGGTCAGGTTGACGTGTGGTTGTGGTTGGAGAATGAGTGAATATTGGATTGTACTTGAGTATGTGGTTGATGAGCATGAGAGTAGAGGATAAGTCTACTTGTTATACCTAGTAAATCCTGGTTTTATCTGTGGATAAGTGTTTCCTTTTGCCTTTTATGCATGAGAAGAGTTGTTCAGGTATTGAGCTTCCTTGTGTGGGGGTGATGGTGGTTTCCTTGTCCTTATGTGGCAGAGTTACATGTTCCTTAGCTAGATTGTGGGACTACTCGAGCATATCTGTAAGGGAGGCTACAGATTGGTCTATAGGAGTGACTACAAGAGGGTGAGGTAGGATATTGTTAAGACCCTGACAAATGTACGAAGTAATAATAGACAGTCAGTCCGAATATCGTTTCCCAAGGAACTCTTATAACATACAAATAATTTATGATCTTTTGCTTCTGAAAATTTGTGCTAAAATTTACTTCCATTGAAAAAAAAAATATATAATATAATAATACATTATAAAAATTTTCACAATTTTTTATTACTTAATATTTTAAATAAAATTATAAAATATGAAAATAATGGTAAAAAACTAAGAACAAAAAATATATATGATTTTTGTTTTATTCTAAATATAAGAGTATTTTTTTTTCATATTTTACTTTTTCAATATACTCTTTGGAATATTTATAAATCACTATATTTATTTTTTTTACCTTCTTGAAATATAACCGTTACAATATTTATTTTCTTACATATTATACTCTCTAATTAATAATTTTGTAATTTTTAAAATCTAAACTTTTTAAATAATATATCAAATTTAAATAAAACAACATTAAAATAAATTAATTAAATATTATAATTATACAATTCAAATTAAATATTTCAATTTAATGAAATAAACTAACATTATCATATATATATATATATATATATATAGTCTCTGTTAAAAAAATTAAGATATTTTAATAATTTTTAAATTTAATTTAAAATAAAAAATAAAAAATATTTATTTGTCATGAATGGTTTACACGTACATGGATAGTTATTATTTTTTATTATATACTTTTTAAAAAGGAATTATTTTTTAATATAAAAAATAAAATAAAAATAGTTATTTTTAAAATAAAAAATAAAATAAAACGTAACAACTATCCATACACATGGATCAATCAAATAATAAATAAATAATTTTTATTTTTATTTTAAATTAAATTTTAAAATTATTAAATAGCTTGAGGTTTTTTCTAACAGAAATTTTTTTATAACTTAAATTTTAATATATTATGTTAATAACAACTAAAAAAATCTTTCCTAAGTGAATTAGTAAATTCATATATATATATATATATATATTAATTATAGAATTCATTAACGCTTTGGCACAAAACCCTATGTGATTTTTTGGTAACGTCACGTGTCATCCATTCTTATCCACAGCACGGCTTAAACTTCTGAACTAAGGAAGCCATTTCACTTATAGTGGTTTCTTTTCCCCTTCGCGTGTGAAGGAGTTTTCTCATCGAACAAATGGGCGGCGGAGGAGCTATGAGAACGGCGGCGAAGATCGCCGGCATCGGCGTCTCAAAGTCGAGTCTCCGGGGCTCGACGGCAGCGCTCCCGACAGAGCAATCGGTCCGCAGCGCGTCGCGATCCTCGTCGGTCGCTGGAGTGTCTGCACAGGGCGCGAAGACTGCCGAGGTTGCGCCGCTGCATGCAGCGTCGCCTTGGGATGACTGGGACTTCGCCGACGATAGCGATTTCGTTACGCCGAGGATGGTGTTCGGTTCTGCTCCCACTTTCGAGGAAGCTAAGGAAGCCACCACAGAATTGAAGGACGCTATTGATCAGTATATTGATTTTCTCTTTAATTGTTGACGATAGTTATGCTTGAAATTTATTTTATTTTCTTGATTTTGTGGTGTTTTGGTTTTGTTGTACCGGGTTTTTTTTATGCTTTTAGTGTGAGTTTTACATTTTTGTTGGTAATAAATTAAGAGTTTTAAACTGAATTTCGTCAATGTTTAGTGCCAAACTCTGAGGGAATGTGGATTCTTTAATCTACTTCATGTTGATAGTGTAAACGGCACTGTAAGAGGATTGAAATTAAATTCTGTATGAAGATCTCTGTTTTTTCTTTTTTTAATACAGAAACTTACATCATCTTGATGAAAATGATATCTGTGTTGCTCTGTGTCACCTTTGTAACGTACGTTTGAGCATGATGATAGCATAAATCTAAGGAAATGCAAGCATCTTATCTCGCTGATTTTCTTGGTTAGGGTTACACTATTGGCTTTGTTATATTTGCCTATTATTCCTATGGTTTTTTAGGTTAAATTACTCATTCAGTATTTCTTTGTTTTTAAAACTTTACGTTTTGCCCCTTTACATAAAACTGAATCATTTTTAATTTCATTTATCCATAATCTAAAGTTATTCGGACTCAAGAGACGAAAATATTATGTACAAGGATTAAAAGGATAATTTTTTTAGTATAGTGACTAAAGGTTGAAGTTCCTTCTTGTTATAATTCCTTCTTTCAACTTATTTTATCCTTATTCTAAATGTGGTTATTTCTCAGTAAATTTGGGTAATATTAAAGCTATTGGCTTTTGGAAGTGTTGGACTTGGTGCATGTTTGGACGTTGAACACACTTTTGAAGAAAAATGCCTCTAGTATCTATTTTTTGGAATGAGTGCAATAGTCATCCAATCATGTTCTTGTGCATGTCTCTCATCATGTTTATTTCTTTTCAGAATATATCTTTCTCCCGATTCTTCGAAATTTTCATCTCCTGGCGATGAAGTCTCTACTCTGTCTCCTACTCTTTATGAGCCAGTAAACAGATCTTGTGTCATTGATGCTATCTCAAATCCTTCAGTTCCAAAGCATGCTATTCAGGCTTTTAATTTGCTTAGCACAAGTCATGAAGCGCAGGTGATCTGATGTTGTTTTATGTCAAATTTACAGTCTCTTGAACAATCTCGTTTTGTGAACAATATCAACAATTGCTTATTTAATGAATGCATAGGCTCATTTATTGAATTAATACATAGAATTCACTGACTTTGGTTTCAACCAGGCTGTTGTGGCTTCACTTGCTTCTGATCCAAATGTATGGAATGCAGTCATGGAAAATCCTGCTGTCTACAGGTTCTTCCAATCACAGCAGACAGGTAATCCTAATTCCAATTTGATATATTTATTTTGCAGGATAAAACGTAATAAACCAAGTAAAACTTGAAACTGAATTTTTTTCTAATAAAATCAGAACTTTTGGGAATGAATCCTATCATTTTTAATTTTTACATCACCATATAATGTGAAAATTGTGTCTATATCTCTCTTTCAAGTTTAATAACTGAAGCCATATTTCAATTTAAAATTTAACTATACACGGGATTAAGAAGTGAAACAATAGACAAGTTTAAATTTATATGATCATGTGAATACTGAAAGTGGTAGGATCTATTCTTATGAGCTGGATGTTAATGAAAACTTTGTTGCAGTTTCTGATTCTGGGGCAGTGGAAACTACTGAGAAAGTGGAAAAGTTATCAACATTTTCTTCTGAAGGAGATGAAACAGTTGAAAAGATGGAAGCCACGGCCGAGTCTGACTCGGGAAGCATGTTTTCGGATTTCATGGGTTTTCTGGAGAACTTAAAGCTTACTGTTACTGAATTGGTAAGTAGTGTGTCCAGTTTCCTTCAGAACATATTCCCGTCACCTGATACTCAGAAAATGGCTGCTGATGCTGATGGGAACATCAAATCAAGTTTCTTGGGAGGAACCTTCATAGGTTTGGCAGTGTTGGTGATAATGGTGATAGTGACAAAGAGAGTTTAGTCTCTTGGAAGCTAATGCTGATAATTACAAAGAGAGCCTAGTCTCTCGGAAGCAGAACTTTAATTTGTCGACTTTTCTAATCGTTTTGGAACCCTGTAATTAGCACATATGAACTGCTTTTAAAACAACAGTGTGGTCCTCAGGTAATTTATTTCTCTCTACATTTGGAAGCCTACCTGGTTTTTAGTTTTTCTGACTTTCTCTGTTATTTTCAAAACCGAATTTAGTTAAGTTGGAATTGGTATTAACAAAATTATTTTGATAGTTAAAAATATATAATTTATATTAAATGTATAATATGGTGATTTTTGTTCAGATAAAATAAAATGACTGATATTTTTAGTTTGTTTATCTATATTTTTAGAAAGTTAGAATTGTGAATAATTTTTTGTTTCTATTGAACTGGTTTTTTTTATTTTACAATTAACTTGTTTGATATCTATTTACATTACTAATTTTGTATCATAATAGAAATAGTTGGAGGACTCTTTAATTGAATTGGAGGATTACTTATCGGTTGAATTTGTCAATCCAATTTAGTTTTGAGAACCCTGAGGTTATCTATATTTGTTCAAACATGAATTAAAACTCGAATATGACATTCTCTTTTCCCCGACGGTTGCTTATCTTTAGAGTGAATACTGTGGAAGAAGAAACTTGTCTATATATATGTATTTTTAATTATCATTATTTTATAATTATTGCTTTCTAATTTTTTTATGACATTCTATTATAAAGTTTTAAAAAAAATTTCATTTTGTTACTATAATCTTTTAACATTTTAGACAGTTTGTTTGTGTTTATTTGTAAAAGATATTTTTTGATAAAATGATAGGTTTTAATTTTTTATGTATTTGTCTAATTTATTTATTTTGAAATATATGTTTATTTATTTTTAATAAATAAATTCAGTCCATATGGAACTAAATAATTAGTTTGAAAGTTATGAGAAATAAATACTCTATTAAATATTATAAATGTGAAATTACTTTTATCAATTTAATTCGTAAATTATAATTTTATGTTAAATTTATTTACATTGAATAATATTGTGTGATATTTTAAAAATATTGTATTAAAATTTATAAAATTTGTTTTATCGGAATCAAGCTTACCTTGTAAAAAATTTTCCTCCACTTTTCTAACTCTGATTATTTGATACTCATTTTTCAAGTTCCTTTTATTCTTTAGTGGGTGATAGAGTACATGTAGGAGATTATTTAACACTAAAGTTACGCATTTCGGCCAAAGAATAATAAAAAAAAAATAATTCGAATGATGATTAAAATAATATTTATAGAAATATTTAAAAAAAAAATAAGTTAAATTATGATTAAAATAATATTTATAAAAATATTTTGTTGATTATGGAATTCAAACTAGCTTTTAAGTTCTGAGAGATAATTTATTAATATGTTTTTAAATTATTCAAATAATAACTTCTATAAAATCTCAATTTTGATTTTTTTAGCAAGTCTCTCATTATTAGCTTCATTTGTAAAATCATTTGTTTTTTTTTTATAACGTTATGAATTATACCATTATCGTAATGATATGTAGAAATAAATAAAGGTGAGTTACTCAGAATATAGCATAATTAATCGTCATTAAACACACTTACCACATACAATTCAAACATACATCATTGAAATTCACGAACACAATTATTCTAATACCATCAATTTAATTTCGTTGTTATGTCTTTCATGTCCTTATATTATACTATCACTTTGGTCACTCTTAGAGTCACCTTGGTCGCTTCCAAAGTTATCCCGACTACTTTCATAAGCATCTCCGATATACTATGCTTAAGCCTAAAGCTTTACTGATAGACTGCTCTCTGCCTGCTTCCATATACCTTACAGGTATACCATGTTTAAGCCCAAATCCTTATCGACACGATCTGTTTCCCCTTACTTACATAAGACTTACGAGTACTCTGCTTATGTCAAAGCCTAATAGTCATATCGCTTTTCCATAAGTCTCTTGGGTCACTCTGCTTAATCCCAAAGCCTTACTAGGGAAACCCATAAACAATCTCAGTTACAATTACAACAATATAGCCATAACACACAAAAATATTTACCTCAATAGATCATAACTCAATCATGCTCATTCTTGATTTAAAATCTAGCATTAACCTAGATCATCCAACTTCACAACTTGGTCAATACATATACTAGTTATATAGATATATTCATCACATTCACATCATACCCAACCATGATTTCTAACAATCAACATGATAACTCATCATATAGAATTATTCCTCAATAACAACTAAAAAGACATATCACTCCCATTATCCTGTTGTTAATCACAACAACATCCATGCACATAGTTTCAAACATACATATCTCATCTATAGCCATTTTCATGTTAATCCAAGATAACCATCCAAATAACACACAAGTATTCTCAAAGAGACCATTTTTATTAAAATATCCATCTTACCAAAGATTATTAACATCGGTTATGCCAAACATTCAACAAAAGACACTTAAGGTTGGCATCTTTTCCAACATCATAATAGATACATCACTTACTAAAAAAATGAATAACTTCTTATTTTAAAATTAAGATTTAATAAATAACATACCAACAAGGAGAGGTAGTATCTCACTTACATTCTTCAATTCATGGATAAAGCAATAACGATCTAACATTTATCACATCACAAAAATGTTCATTTAACATTACTACTTTGACAGAAAAATACTCATCACATGAACAAACTAAATCTGAAGGAATTGGTATCGTGCAACAAAACGTTTAAAGAGCATGAAAACAAACACAAAACCAAGAGGGGAGGGGTGAATTGGTTCTTTTAAAAAATTTAGCTTTCTTTTAAGACTTTTGTCGAACATTTTATAAGTTAAGAGATATAGAGATAAAAAACAGTACACAAAATTTTTTTATACTGGTTCGAATAAAAAGATTCTACGTCCAATTGTTAATCACTATAAAAGAGTGATTAACTTTTCACTAAAAATTGCTTTGAGATTACAATATGAACAATGAAATAACAAGAACAAAAAACACCTTCCTTTGACACACGAGGGAATGAACACCAACTTAATCAACTTATAGAGAACCGTTTGCACCTTTAGACAAACTAAAAACAAGTTTTTCCTTTCTCAAGACTTGATCAAGCTTAGAATTAAACTTAAGAACTAATTTTTTGCTCTCAAGAGTTTAGGTCACTTGTAAAAGGCTTAGGACGCTTCTATTCATAGGTCAGGTGTCAAAAAATGAAAAGACAACTCCCAACTGTCAGAGATAATCGATTACCATAAGTGATAATAAATTATTTTAGGTGTTATGTGTTTTGGAAAATGTGATAATCGATTATCCTTAGTGATAATCGATTATTGTTGAGCCTTAGACAATTTTAACTTTGCAGAGATAATCGATTATCCTTAGTGATAATCGATTATTGTCGAGACTAAGCCTTTTCTACTTTTGCTTGTGATAATCGATTATCCCTTATGATAATCGATTATTTCTGCAAGAAATCAATCATAAAGAGTAAGTTATAAGAATTCTAATTGCTTACAACTAAAAGATAACTCTAATATAAATGATTTCTATAAAGAATGCTTTTAACAAGTAATGCATTTGTTTCTTTAAGTCTTCAAGTGCATCACCATCAAAATATCTTCAAAGCATCAATGCTTCTCATTGGTAACAATCTCCCCCTTTTTGGTGATGATAAAAAATCCTCTTTCTTAAAAGAAAATCTGGTTATTTGCATTGTTTTATATTTAAACAAAAGCACAAAGGTTAATAGTTTTAAATAATGAAAACACATTATGTTATTTCTCCTCCTTTTTTTATCATAAACAAAAAGGTTCATAAAAAGGAGAGACTCCCTCTAAATATAGGCTCCCCTCAACAAATTTTTTTTTCAATCAAAGACAATGTAATTTGGATTTGTCATGAAAGATCAGTACATCATAATTTAAAAATACAAGGAAACATAGATGCAAGGCTGAAAAGAATTACAAATTTACTTAAAAAGGAGGACTAGAAGGATAATCAAGAGGTTGAAGGTTAAGGTGATTTTCAATATTTCCAAGCATATTATCAAAATTCACTAAGCGCTCGCACATATAACTATGGTGAGATTAATGCAACTCCATGAGTTTTTCATGTCTGGACTGGTGTAGAATGCTCATCTCCTCTATTTGACGGGTTAGATTTGCAAGATGTTCCTCAATGGAGAAGGAAGAGGATGAAGGAATGTGAGAAGGACTAGTTGTAGAAGGGTCAACTACATTAACAAGTTTAGCCATGTGAGCATCTTCATCGTCATTGTCAGCTTCATCTTTATGGACAAAGATGTTACCACGACCAACAAATCTCATTTAGCGCAGAGTGATTTCACCTATTTCAGAACCCATACCTTGGATGAACACTGTGTTTTCTCCAACTACATTTACACTTTTGTATTCAAGAATTTTAGATATAAGAAGGGCATAAGGCAGATGATAGATAGGATATCTTTGTGCCTTCATCATAGTGTCCACAATAAGAGAGGGCCAATCAATATGAATATGATTGAGAAGCCTATATATAATAAAAAGATCATTTTCAGAGCATTGGGCATGATTGATGGTGTGGGGGCATAGGACCCAAACAATCAAATAATGAATCAAACATTCTTCAATTTTGAATCCACCTACTCGAAGTTGTTTACACCTGGTTTGGAGTTGTGGATTCCTTAAGAAATATTGGAAAGCAAGGAGACGATTGAATCTATCTACGCTAAGATGGACTTGAACAACATTATCATAAAAATCACTTCAATGAAGATTTCCAATGAAGACTTTTAATGAAGAGTTTCCAAAGAACTACGTACTCCCTGATTTCTCATGATGAATGAGAATACATAAGAGTGAGGTTAATCCTTGTCGGGCTTCCCAAAATAAAGAATATTTTTGTTTCCTTTGTGTTGCTTTGTATTGTTATTTTTGGGAAAAATAACCATTTTGAAAACCACACCATCTTTGCACATTTGATTAAAGGTATTGCTTTAGGGCAAACGTTGTAGGGTGCTAATACCTTCCCTACCCGTAACCGACTCCCAAACTCAAACTATGATTTTGTACACCAACTCTTATTTTATGGTTTTTTCGTACTTTTCCAAAATAAACTATGGTGGTGATTTCAAACTCTAATTTTCAAAGTTTCATATTCTTTTTAAATGTTTCACCAGTTCCCCGTAACAATTCCGGTTGCAACACTAATTTTCAAATAATAACAGATTTGTTGAGTTTTGATTACAGGTGATCTCAAGCAACATTCTTGGAGAATTTAATCTTCATCTGGTGATTACACATCAAGATTTACTTCAAGATATTGGACTTCATTGGTTCTAATTCAATCTACACTTTGGAGAGTGTTTTGAAGATTAGGTTCATCATAAATCTGTGGATTGTATACCGAGCCCAATCTAGTTATATTAAAGAGACATAAGGAAAACATAGGGACATTAACAACTTTGGTTTGGTACACCAACCATCTATAAGACCCAGGAAATTTAGGAATATTTAGAAATAATAATTGTATGAATTTATCATAATTTAAATGTGATGGGTGAATGCATGTAATATGGTATAAGTGAATATTAATTTTTTTGTGATGTTGAAGAGCTACCAAAGGAGATAAAAAAAAGGTTTGAATAAGGTTTATCTAACTATTTTTATGCTATATATTAGTTTAGGGCACGCTAGCCTAGTAGTGGAGGCGTTGGTCTTACATGTGAATGCGTGTAAACCATCCCTTTGAATCCTGATAGTGACACTTGGAGAATTAATTTCCCATTTCACACTGTTAGGCCTTGGCTGTTTTGAAACTTGCTAGGTTCGACCCGATTTGATTAATACTCAAGTGGTAGTGACCCAAAACCATAAATGACGTTTTTCTTTTAAATCTTTTGCTTTTTGTTTTAAGTTTTTTTTTTTTTTTAATTTTTGAAAGGTACAAAATAGTAAGCACCATTAAGTACGTGTATTTTATTCTCATGCGTCAGAGGATGACAAATTTAGGTATGTGTATAAATACTAAATTAATGAGGGTAAGTCTCATAATTAAAACCTAGCCACCTTAAGGGAATTTTCAGACAAAAAAAGAGGGATTTCAGGTTTGTCAAGCTAAGGTCTAGAAGTTGAAAGGGTTGAAGGTTGAGTACGGATAAAGGTTTTGGTTTGAGTAGAGTTAAGGAGAGCTAGCCTTCAATGTTTATGATTGAATAATTGTGTGTGAGTACATGTTCAACCTCTTTTGTGTGTATACCATGAAGATGGGATATGATAATCATGATTGCCAAGAAGTTTTATCAAGCCCAATAATGTTATGTTGCATGTGTTCATTGAGTGGCATAGGTCCTTAACCTTCATGTTAGCTTGTGGGTGTCGTGAGGTTGTATGAATCTATTGTTGGAAAATAGGTAGGCTTCTTTTTACACCAAGAGGGGGGGGGGGTGAGTTGATGGTTTATCAAAATCAAAATCTTTTTGCAATGTTGAAATCAAAGTATAAAACTTTTCAAACTTTCTTGAAATGCAAGTAATGAAAATTCGTGTGCATCGGAAAAATGTAGTTGACGGTGCAAATACTAAAGTCGTATGTAAGTAAAAGTGCAAGGATAGAGAAAATCAAACATTGGTTTTTATAATGGTTCGACCAACAATTTCTACATCCAGTGTCCTTCCAACTCAGGAAGCAAATGCACTATAATGGTTGCGGTTTTTACAACAAGGAATTTATAGAAGACTTCCACGTCAAAAATATAAATCTCCTCTCTAACCCTTAACCAAACTATAGGAAGCAAACACAACAATACTTGCAGCAAGATGTCCCCTCTCCTGCAATCTGCCAAACACCACTTTGAACAATCCTCATAGTGAACAAGACTTCACGAGTCTATCCCCTGTAATCACAACAGGTCCAATGCAACAATCTTAAAGGATGTCAAGCCAAAATCTTGATCAACCAGAAATACCTTTACTGTGCAGAATGTGATCAAGCAATGTGTGTGCAGTCAGTCTCCCTTTGAATCTCTTTCAAGAAAGATCACCACTGTCTTCTTGGAGAATTCTTGGAGCTATAAAATCAGAGATATCAATCTGAAACAGAAATGAAATTCTTAGATCATCAAAAGTCCCTGAACATCTTCGTGTTCAGCCAATTTATAGATTTCTGTTTTAACAGACATTCTCTGAGTCGAATAAGCTACTAATACAGTCGACTGAGTTATGACAGTTATAACAATTCAGGAAAACTAGTAGCATTCATTCAAAATAAATAAAATCTCATTTAATACAGTTGACTTACTATTCAATGCCCAACTAACTTTTGAAAATATAGCCGTTAGAGTACAAGAGCATTACAAAATTTCAAATCAAAGAACTAATGCAGTCAAATATGTAGCGCACATAGTCAACTTCGACAAGTAAGATCATTTTGAAATTCTTTTCTTCTCAAAACCTCACAAAGCATTGATTCTCAACATCTGTACAAAGGCTTTAGCATAGTCAAATCAATTAATGATGGAGTCGACATAACTGCAGCTTTGTCACATAGTTATAAGTTCATAGAAGTGCTTGTGGTTTTCGTGCATTAAAACATGTGCAATGCATCCAGAAATGGTGTAACAATTACAAGCTCAATATGTATGCATTAACATAGCAATACAGCACATAAACATGTTCAACAAATATATCAAACATTTAGCATAAGAACATGTAACACAACAACAACATATGTGTGTTATTAAGCAATGTGTTGTCATCATAAAAAATCAGAGTGATATAAATATTGTGTTGTCAACAATCTCAACATCTATTAAATTAGTTGTATAATTTATTAAATTTAACCGGAACACTTAGAAAACTAAATAAATGCTAATCATTCTGTTATAATTTGTTATACAAAGTACATAATCTGTTAAAACAAAGACCAAGTCATAATCTATTATATAAGTGAGATAATCTGTTAAGGATGGCAAATGGATGGTTAATATGGTTAAGTGTTAATATAATCGATTACACAAGTTTGATAATCGATTAAAACAGAGAGCATAAGTGTAATTCATTACACACTTATCCTAATCTGTTAAGACTATGAAAAAAAGAAGTCATAGGCATAAGTCATGAAATAATCGATTACACACTTAGGGTAATTTGTTAAATCAGAGGCAAAAGCTTAATAGATTATGCAATTAACGTAATCGATTATTCTACTATAGGATTTGAAAATCCTATATATATGTGACTTGAAACTTGTTTCAATAACTTTTTAATTTTCAAATCTAATAGTTTTGTTGAGCTTTGATTACAGGTGATCTCAAGAATCGTTTTTGGAGAGTCTAAGCTTCATTTGGTGATTACACATCAAGATCTCATTCGAGACAACTTTGGACTTCATAATTTTTGATAAATTAGCACTTTGGGAGTTTACTTTGATTAGGTTCTTCATCCATTTGTGACATTGAATACTTGTCCGAGGATAACTAGGTTTGGGAGTTGGGATTGCTCTTGTGTTTGTACGAGATTGAGTGTATTCATCTCTTGTATTGCTATTTTTATTTTGAGTGGTGAAAAGAGTGCAATTGAGGGTTGTCATTGTATTCTTGTATACTCAATAATTATAGTGGATCAACTAAAGTTGTTGAAGGAGGATTAGATGTAGGCTTGTGATAGCCGAACTAGTATAAATTGTTTGTTTGTTAATCTTTCTCTACTTTTTCTCTACCTATTGATTCATTATTCTTTGTTTATTGATTTCAAGAAGCCAATAACTCATAAAAATTTGAAAAAAGGGCTAATCCAATTCACCCCCCGCCCTTTGGCTTGAGATATAAGGCCTTTCTTTTCTTACAAAATCTACTTACAGTTGTTGTGCTTGTTTCATCCGAAATGACATTGTGTTGGATGTGTTTTGTTGATTTATATTCATTCTTGAATGAGTAATTTATTACGAATGATTTCTAGGGATTTAGGTTTTTACGTGTTGCATGAACATAAGACATGATTTTATGTATTATATGATTTTATTCGATTATTATTTTCCACCAAGTTGTGTAAAGGTGGTATTGGGTTATGTTAGGATGTTATGGGGTTAGTATAACTTGTGCTATAGGGTTGTTAGGTTATGCATGTGTAATACAATGTTGATAAATGTTTGGTCCATGTTTTTTTTATGAAAACTATTATATGATTAAAGACAATGTCGAGTTGTCTCAGTATGTATGTGTGAGGTGCATGTGTGTCTATAGTTGATTTTCATGCTTCATATATTGTTATCATGATGTTTTATTTTGGTATTGATCAGTAATTGGTTGCTACCATGCTTCTATACATTGTTGGGTTATTCTGGGTGAAGTTAGAGCGATTTTTTGGGTTGGCCAAGTTGTGGTCGGTTGTCAAAGTGTTTGACCCAGTTATGGATGGTAATATGAATATGAATATAACTTTACAAAGATGCAAGGTATTTAGTAAAGCGATAAATGGTAATGTAACTTTAAAGTAGGAGTCTTACAATTTTTGTATTTCATGTTTTAACTTTCTTCTTATCTTTCCAATCAAGGGTTTTAAAATGTTAGTATACCAATAAAAAAATAAAAAATATAAATCATTTCTTTTTCTTATATTTATAAAAACTAAATAAAGAAATTGTTAAAAAATACTTAAAGAAGATAAAATAAGTAAATATTGTTTATTAACAAATTAAGCACAAAGTACGTCAAAAAATTATTTTCATACTCTTTCGATCACCAAACAAAATTTCATCTCTTAAAAGAAAACAAAAATGTTATGCTTTTCTAGTTGACCTTATAGTACGAACTTATAAAATGAAAAAAAAAAATGAATAAGAATTGGCATAGTAAAGGATACATATGTTATTTTAGAATGTAATCATATATAACAACCAGTAATTCATGTAGTTCTCACGAAAGTAATAATACTAATGTACTTGGAGAGAGTATACTATTGTTTTCGATTTTTTTTTTAACCAAAATAACTAAAAATTTATTCAAGCCTTAATACTTGATTGAAAAATGCTCTAAAATATATCAAGGACTAAAAAAGAAACAGGTAGAGAAGAGAATAGGAATACCATGTGATAAAGGAAGTCTAAGAATAGAAAATATTAGGAATTCAAACCTAAATCCAAACAAGAAAAATTTGAGAAGAAAAAAGTTATTTTGCTGTGATAAGAATCGTGTCCCTCCTCTCCTCTTCATCTTAAAAGATTATTTATTTGAAAATCCTAAAAAACATAACAAATTCTACTACCTTCTAACATAGAACAGAATGTAATTAAAGTATTAATTGCCACGTTGACCACGTGTCTTTTTATTAAATTCCTATATCACCATGCAAACAAACAGAAGTACAGAAACAAAACCAGAGTTCTGGGTTAATCTGGGTATAACTATGAGAAAATTATTTTGGTAGAAGTGCAATATATTATAAACCATAATTTTATTTTTGTCAAAAAGTTATAATTATTGAGACATTGATCTGTTAGTAAAAATGTCACAAATAATATATTGACCTGACACTATAATTTTGTAGCTTAAAATTTATATATTATAAATAGATCTGTTTAGAATATCTTAAATGTTAAGACTAGAAAATAGAGTAGAATCAAACAAAATTTTAAAACTTGAATTTCAAAAGACTGATTAAGTAAGCTGATATAATTCTGTAGATCCACAGACCAGACTACCATGGTCCTTTCATATTCTCATAGGTTTCTCACAACTCTGTCGTAATTAAGTATAACAATGCTGATGAAAAAAAAAAACACTAACAATTTAAGACAAGAAAAGATTAGACAAAATTCAGCATCAAACTGAGATGACTCAAAACAAGTTTTATATTTAACATAATCTTCCCTAGAAAATGAAGAAAAACCAATTTCTATACATTATAAATTTCTTGAAAATTTGAAATTCTAAATATGGATCGTTTTTCATATTGACTGATAGTCTCATCTGCTGTAACAGGGAAGAATATATTAGTGAGGGAGTTTGCTAAAATAAACTGCCACATGTCTAATCCAGAACCAGAAGCTAATACATATTTGGAGGTACAAATTTTAGTGCACCCTACAAAAATTCAAGCAGCAAAAAGGTTGCTAGAGGTCAAGATTGTGAGATCAAAAGTAATGGCATCTTCATGCCCTAATCCATTCCATGCTAGAAATTTGAGAAACAGGTTGTAGTTTGTTCAGTTATCAGTAATGTACATGATGTCTTCCTCTGCAATGTGCATGGACCCACGATCCCTTCTGCTACCCTGTTGGCTTTTGTCAGGTTGACCTCGCTGTGTCATTACATCAATAACCACCATTTCAGCTTTCTCTCTAATACCAGTTTTCCTTTAAATGTTTTTATCCTAAAATATAATCTTATTTTCTTTTAGTCCTATTATATCTATATTTTTTAATTTTACTCCTTATAATTTGTTTTTCCTTTTGAATTAGTCCCTTTGAACAATATTACAATAATACTAAAGAAACAAAAACAACATATATACTAATAAAAGGGTTAAATATCTTTATCCTTCATAAACTATTTAAAAAATTGCATTTCGTCCCTAAAATATATTATATACCTATTTCATCTTTACACTTTATTAAAGAATGTAAAACATTCTCTTAGCAAACTCCACATGGAATGTTTTCATGTGATAGACAAAATTCTTCACAATATAATATAACCTCCATGCCGTTTGATGGAGACAATGTTTTTCATTATTTTCATAAAATGCAAGAACAAAATAAATATATAGTTTGATTTAGTTTATATAAGGAACAATTTTTAAAAATAGTTTGAAGATGAAAAACATCTTTAACATTTCCTAAAAAGCCTGCAAGAAAAAAGGGACCAAAACGTAAATCAAGAATTTTACAAGGGCTAAGAGTCAACAAAAATTTAGGAATCAAAAAGCCAAATATTATCAACATGCAAATTTTTAGAACTCCCAGATCACCTACTTGTAGTTTATCGTTTTTTTACGTATAAACCACAAATATCTGATCTTTCACTTAAGGCAATTTTGTTCAAACCAAACAAGAACGCTATAGATAAATTAATTTCGAGCCTTTGACATAATTTGCATTCTTAGGAGTACATTTTAATACTTGGCTTCCATAAGAAAACAATAAAAAGGATACCAGAAGTAATGTGGAGAGGATGTATTATTTAAGCGGATAAAAATAAAGAAATAAGAAATTTTTTTACCATTTCTTTGGATGAATAGAAGAGAGTGAAAATAAATATATAAATAAATTATATAAAAACTCTTATACTAATTAAAACTAAATAAATTTAACAAAAAATATTCTTTTTACTATAACTTTTTTCTTCTTACTTCTTATTTCTAATCTTAAACAGAGTATGAAAATTTGGTATTTCTATCCTATCTTATTTATCACACTTCCTTTCTCGAAGATAAAGAAGGATTGAAGTTTTTCTTTTTAAGAGCCAACTGAAGTGCTTGTTACTTACCTTTCTCAATACAAATGACATGTATAAATATGCTGCCTCCCATTCATCAGCTGAGAGTGTACCTGATATAGAAGTATGCACAAGTACTAGATTACTAGGATTCCCACGAACCACAACACCTAAAAATACGATTTCACACAAAAGAGACTGGGAAACGCACTGTTCCATGAAGTTAAATGGAAATTGAAATGGAAAACAGTAGGCACAAAGGCTTACTATTATCTTGGTTTCCATCTCCCAATGCACCTAGTCTTCGCATGAGCTCCACAAATTCCGGTTTTTTCATATACTCATGCACAAATTCGTGCGAGTTCTTTGCGAAAACAAGCTCAAAGTCATACTGTAAATGTTAAGTTTAAATAAGTAGCCTACGTAAACAAGTCAGACAGTGTTCTTTGGCAGAGTATCACAGACAGTGTGCTACATACCTCTTCAGCTAACGACTTGAATATGTGGAAGGGAACAATCCATTCAGGACAATCAACAGCATCCTGAAACAAGACATTATGTCTTAAATGGCCGGATAGAAATTAAAACTATGGAAATTTTCAAGTGAACTAAATAAGAGACATGGTCTTTGAATGATAAAATCATAATAGTTGTTACACAAAGGTTCTCCATTTATGCATGCACAAAGTCATATATCGCATTGTAATTTGACAAGGAAACTGCAAACCAAATTGTGTGATGAGAAAACAGCTATTTGATATTCAGAAAAGGAAGATTAGAAAGAAATTATACCTCCAAATGGAATGTATACTTTATTCCAAAGGGGCTGGAAGATTTAAATTTCTGAATCACATAAGGAGGAGAATTTCAAGTAAGTAGAATTCACAAAATCATTTCCATAATTATAGAGGTTTCTGGCCTTAAAAAATGAAAGATGGCGCAAAGATCAGGAGGACAAACTTACCTTATCAGAAAATTCTTCATCAAAACGCACCCAATAGACACTGTTACCGAAAGTTAATCCTTCAGCTGCAAATCACAGTGAAAATAGCATCTTCAATCAGGAATGAGGAAATAGATCTGCCATACCCAACAAAATCCCCCACTTATATGCAGCAAAGGATCAAAGCGTGTTATTGGTGAAGCACATGTCACTCAAAATAATTTAGTACTTCAATTCCAAATAGGAAATTTCGCAAGCAGAGAAGAAACCCCAGAAGTGCAAAACTCTACTGGTGAAATGATCGTTTCTGCCTTGTTAATAACATAAACATGTCAAAGGATGAAGATTTCTATATGCATTGAGACATTTTAAATGACAAAGGACCAAATTCCTACACATACTATTGTTTTAATTAAAACTATTAACACAAACATTAAAATACCAACAAGTCAACGTGAACTGTTTTAATAAAATGTTATTAATTTCTATCAACTTTTTTAAAATAACAGTTATGATTTCTTATTTCGCATGAGGTCAGTCACGAGACAAAGCATGTCAAAGGACTTCATTAACTACTAAATTTATTTTAAAAGAATAATAATAATTGAACATGCAAGAAAAACCTTCTCTAAGCTTCTTGACAATCACATTGGCATCAGGCATAGTTCCAATGAAAATGCCTCCTGGGCGAAGTAAAGCTGACACATTAGCTAATGCTTGCCGGGCACGAGCTTCTGTAGACCATGAGTAATGCAATGCAAACTGCATATTTAAAATGTTTATGAGACTAAATCCAGCATTCACTCTCAAGATGTAAAGAAGTTCATAATTTATTGAGACAATGTAGTAATAAATGGTATGGTGATGTCGCTTCTACTGACAAAACAGTATGGTGGTTTTGCTTATTAAAAGAAAAAGGGAGCAGTAATCAAGAATATAAACAACGGTTGATGCATAACTTAATTACATTTTTATTTTTGTATCAGAGAAACTGCAGTAAAACAAGGGCATTGCAAGAACAAAATTAGATTCCAAATAAATATTTTTAAATGCAATAAAAGAAATCATAAGAGTATATAGTTGTGTTTTAAGAGTATCATTTACCTGGCAACTACAAATATCAAAAGGAGCATCATCCGCAAGAACTTTGTCCAAGCGAACCTGCAATTGGAAATGATATGAAAAACGAGACCTTCTTTCAACATCTAAACAAGATTCAGAACTTGGTATTGAAGTTGAAGATCACAATATCACTTTCTCTGAGGAAAATTTAGTGTGTTTAATTGTGTTTTGTCTTTTAGTTTTTGAAAACTCTTTTATGATGTATAAGAATTTTCAAAAGATAATCTTTAAAAAAATAGAAGTGGGAAAAGAAGACGAAATGATATAAGAAAGAACACAAGCAATAGAAAACTGAAAACATAAAATCAAAACAACTTACAGATGTTATCAAGTCTTTTATTTATAAAACTGAAACAAAGGTATTATTTTTTTATAACAGACATATGAAGTTGTTTGCTTTTTCGTTTCATTAAAAAAAAAAAGAAAAGAAAAATAAAAAAACTTTCAACTCTAAAAATTTAATCTACTTGATTAATAACTATTCTATCAGATTCCTATGTACCTAGGCAATTCAGTAAACAACTAATCAACTAATGCGGAAGACATGGTACTTTACAATCTAAAAATCAGACAAAATATAACTGGGTTCTGAACCCATTGAATTTGAATTATAGTATGCTGCTGAATACTTTTGCAGATAGAACAAAAACAAAACAAAATAAGATAAGAAAAAAAAAAAAAGGCTACTGACAAGACATAATTAACAGATCAAAATATTCTGCTTAAACTTTGTTTAGTTTGACTTTGAGGGAAGGAATCTGATTTTAAATTGTGGTTGCTATTGTCGTTTGGTCATAATCCTTGATATTGCAAAAAACAGTGGACAAATGAAGTTGATGCGAAGATAACTGTGATGAAATATGATTGTGGCAATCGTAGAAGTAGATCATTTATCAAAACCTTGTGAATATCCGTCTATTTACAAATTTCTCCCCCCTCCTTTCATTCCCTCTTTAATTTGTTCCTAAAACCATTAAGAATTGTTAGGAACCTACAAATCCTAACACCACCTACGCTGCTATCAAAACAAAGTAACAGAGAGTTTGGATTCCTTCACAAATGACACTAGGGTTAACAAAATTACACCCAAAAAGTGAACTCTTCTTTTCATTCTCGAAAATCTCTGTACATCAACCTAAAAGATAAGCTGAAAAAACTCCACTACAACAGACAGCCTATTTATTAGGTCAAACCGCAGACAAACTACCCAGATACAGCACATTACAATTTAGCCCCTTTTACTTTTTCCTCTTCATTAATAGATCGGTAAAAGTTGTTCCTCTTCATTCTGGTCCTGTCTCCATTTCTAATACTACACCCTTCCTTTGAATCAATATTGTCCTCAAGGCTGAAATAGTGAAACTAAATACACCCTTCCTCTCATTCTCATTCATTGTTCAATTATCCAATGTTTGAATAGGCTGAAAATTGTTGAACTACCCCTGTAACTCTGCTGGCAGTTCTGATTCCACTAGATGGTTCCCAGCAACTTTATTAAGTTCAGAAACATGGAACACAAGGTGAATCTGAGCCTGCTCAGGTAGTTGCAAATTCAAGGTGACTGCTCCAATGTGCTGAAGAACAAAATAAGGTTCATAATATCTAACTACTAGTCTAAGGTCTTTCAAAAACTACCTCTATGGAGTGCAGTGTTTGCAGCACCTTGTTAAGTATTATTATACCAATACTCAGCCCATGCAATGAATTCTACCCAACCTCTACGCTGTTATGAACAAAAAAAACTCAAATAGGTTTCCACTATTCTATTTGAATTGACCATTGAATTCCATTTGATTTGCAATTAGAGAAAGCAAATAAACCTATCCACACAGGTACTTTCCAAACTCGTCCCAATTTTGATAAGGAATCTCTGCATTGTCTGGACACAAGTATGAATATCAGTAATACTGAATTTTTTAAATTGGATTTAGGGACGGAAATGGCCATTTACATAGCTGCCCTGTCCCCGTCCTCATTCCTAAAACACCCTAGTTTATTATTTAACCTAAAAAAACTTATATTCACTATTCTCTTTCGACTATTCAATCTGTTCAAAATTCACAAAGTTCATTTAGATCCCCAAGGAATTTTTCCTCTTATTGATTACATATTTTTCCCTTTGTGTGTAGTTTCATCCAAGAGGTGTATTGTATTTCAAAAACACAAACCTCAGTTTCGTTGAATAAAATAGTTTCTAGGACACATTTGATTACTACTCCTTTTTAATATTTTCATTTATTGTTTATTTTTTTCACATGAGAATGTTTGACTCTCAAATTCAAATGTTCAATTGCATAAACCCTTATTTTATGAGTAACATTAAAAAATTTATATTCTCTTATTTCTTTCGACCCTAGTTTTGTTTTATTTGAAGAACCTTTGTTTCACTAAACAAATCATTCTCTCGATTGTTCAACATGTTTGTTATCCACCAAGTTTATTTAAATCTCCTAAGTATTTTACCCCTCATCACAACCTTGATTACACATTTTTTTCTGGGTCTGATTTCATTCAAATTATGTATTGCATTTGAAAAACTGCAATCCTTAATTTCATCAAATCGACACATTTTATCATTTTCTCTCTTTTCTAAAATTATTTAACCTTTATCCAATTATTATAAGGTACTTTGATTTGATATTTACACAATTATAATTTCTTTTTTTGATATTTGACACTGAAAATGAATCCTCAATAATATCATATTTAGTTTGCTGTGATTTTTAAATTTTTTGTAAAAAAATATTGAATTAATATTTGGAACAATAAGGGGTCGAGAACAAACACAAGTCCAGCAGGTATACTAATTACCCGACTGGGAAGGAGAAGGAGATAGATTTTTTCTTTACAGATAGAGATGGATGAGGATAGTGAAACCTGCACCTACCATGTTGTCATCTCTATTTATTATAGTTGTGTTTAAAGTTGTACTTTGTAACCTAAGTAATCCTTTCCAAAAGTACCTCATAAATGTATGATCTCCTTAACAAAATCCTCACTAATCATTTCTTCAAAATATGCTTGTTTGATTATAATAAAAAGTCCATATATTCTTAATTTGTCCACCACCACTAGAACCACATCAAATCCTTTTAATTTTGGGAGTCCTATAATGAAATCCATTCTAACTTAGCTTGAATTTGGAATGGGCAAAGGCTGCAGCAAACCCATGGGAGAAGATGCTTGGTATTTACTACTTTGACTCACTAACCTTTTCTTCTTCAGAGGATTGATCAATCAGATTCACTAAATTATCCTCTTCCACATGATTTTTCTGATTACTGTCTCAAGAGTAACTTCTTGATATATTCAAGATTTGCCTTTAGTTCTGCCGATGTCAGTTCTTGCTCACTAACTAATCTCTCTAAAGTTCCCACTCAATTCTCCATCATGATCAAATCCAGCAGGTCAGATCAATTGTTAGGAACCAAGAAACCAAAATCCTAACACAACACCAACTCTGCTACAAAAACAAAGTAATAGAAAGAGTTTGTATTCACAAAACACACACCGGGTAAACAAAATTACCCCAAAAGAGATACTCTCCTTAGAAAACAGCAGCAAACCGCATAATAACTACCCAGTTACAACTAATTACAATCCCCCTTTTAAGTTTTTCTTCATCTATAATAGACCTGCCAAGGTTGTTCACACTTCCTTTTGGTTTTGTCACCATTTTTAACACAAATAAAAAGACATGAAATGTGGAGTACAAATCAAAACTTTAGTAAGTTAAATCTTACTTTGGGGATCTAATGAAGTTACCAATAAAAAATCATAGAATTTATTTTAAAAGCATAGAAATGATAATCACCTCATAACAATCTCCACATATAAGGCGAGCTGGAAATGTAAACTTTTTACGTCGCTGATGATGGTCAGCATCACCATTGTATCGTGTTCGACAGTCTTTGATCTGGAAATATTGTTGAATTCAATGAGAAAATAGTGAGGACACATAAATCATAATAACAAATAGTTTGACAAGCTAAGGTATACACAGTGTTTCACCACGTAATGGGCATGGATTTGAACAATAAAATATAATAATAAGTGATCAACTAAAGTTGGGGAAATACATAACCAAAACGACAAATTTACTACCACTAGCAAAGGGATGACCTTAGGATCTAAATGCAAGGCCCAACTAGTGGACTACATTAGGAAGTTTTGATGTGTGGCTTATGAGCTCTTGATCTCCAAACTACAATGAATAGCTTTTGTCTATGAATGAAAGAAATGGGAATAATATCAATCTCACACCACCTTCTTGAGCATCATCCATAAAGAGCACAGCTTCCATTTTTGGTTCATCAAAAGACAATACTTCTCCGTTTCTTATTCAAGCTTCTATATCTCATATTTGGCTACAGTTTTTCATAACTTTATTTCTTTGGATACATCGTAGATACATACTAATATAGTATTTGAGAGCGTAGTTATAAATCTCAGATGGCAGTGGTAAACTCTGAAAGTGTTATGTCAAGGGGCAGGATGACTTTATTTTAAATAGTATAACACAAACTTCAAAATTTATACTACACATGACAACACTAGAAAAAAGAAAACCAAAATTAAAGAAATTCATGATAAATAATACGTGACAAGTTTAATACACAATTACCACCAATCTTTGAGCAATAAAAGAAAATGGTGATGAGATTAAAAGAAATGAAAGATGGAGGTGAAATTAAAATTAAAAGAACATAATAAAGAGATAAAACTAGTAGAATGTGAATTGGGAAATCTAAAGGAAGAAGAAAAAATGTAACGGAATACATTAAAAAAATGGGTTTTTGATGCCTATATCATGGCAGCGCCACTATAGCAAGAGAAAGAGCCACCAATCCAATCCACTACAGCTCCAATATACCACACTATTGACAACCATGTTAGACAGTATTGGTATTGGATACACTACGAAAATGAAAATATTGGTGTTTAATTTGCAAGAGTGTACCCCTAATTCATCCCTATAAATGATAAGATTTGGTGGAATTCAATATGGAAGCATGATCAGAAAACCAGTGCAGGATAATACTCACCGAACCTTCGGCAATGTCAATACCAACATAATATCCAACTTTGGCCTTGTCCCATTTGATAAGATCACCACCCTGATAAACATTCATGAAACAAAAAAGAATGCGTGGCTAAGAAACTGGGAATGACTAGTGGCATTTAAACAACAACTGAAAACCCATTAACACCTTGCCACAGGCTAGATCAAGTACTGCATCTCCTCGACGAGCATAAAGCTGAATTAAAACGCTCTTAATCTGTTAAATGACAGAAATTAATCTGCAATCATGTAGTAATCTGTGGGTAACACATGATATATTACAGAACACAAAACATACCCAGTTATTGAGTTTCTTCAAATGAATTATTGGACTGGCCTCCCGTTCTTCCAAAGTCTGGTTGGACCTTGCACTGTAATGATCAGCTACTTTCCGAGCAAAAATCTTCGTGCTTTCATCCTCAAGAAAATTTGCACCACCTAAACACAACGCATTAAATGATAATTAACACTAGAACCACAACCCCATATAAACCTGTTAAAATAAAAGCATCTGCAATCACGTTTGCATATTCATCGTGATTCTTGATATTATAGAAAATTGTTAGCAGCTAATGCGGCCGCGATTGTAGTTGTGAACTAAGTTCCAGAACCTTCCAAAAAGTGGAAACAAATCCTCTAACGGCCATGATTGAATCATACAAACTCTTCTTACAATGAAACTTCGCACCACAAATTACTGAGAAGTTCATTTGTATTTAATTGAGCAAGTCCATTGCAATATTGCTTCTATCAAACATGCAAGCAACTTTGTTTGAGCAATATGCAGTTAACAACCAGAAAAAACTCTACTTTTAACCACAATTCCCAAACTGCAACCTAATATTTCAAAACTAGGGTCCACCTTTAACTTCGTTCAATTGTCAATTGTTAACTCCGTATTTCAGACCAAACCCAATACAAAAGCCACAAAATTTTCCTTTAACCCCATTCTCCACTTGGAAATTCAACCAACCTACAGTCTCAAACCCAATCAACCCCAGATCCACAAACCTTTCAAAACGGTGAAATAAAGATGAAAGAACGAATGGGCTAGTGCCAAAACATTAAAATATTTACCTTGAGGATCATGCCTAGCTTTGGATTGAGGTGGACCTACCGAGGTCGAAGGAGATTCCGGGTACCCACGTTTCATTGGGAGCAATAAATTGAAGAATAATGACACTCACTCACTCTGCGTGCCGGAAGATGCTGCAATAATCGTTGAAGGATATCAGAACAACAACCGAAACTGTTCCCAAGTGCTTCTTCTTCTTTTTTGCCAAAAACTAAGAGAGAATTGGGTGTGGCTTTTGCGTAGGGTTGCGTTCCTATGGTTTATGTTCGATTTGAAGAGAGAAAAGTGGGAGTAAAAGTGAAAGATACGCAAAAAGCAACAAAATTTCTGGTCTGTGGAAGGATATATAGCGGTATGTTAATGGTGGTGCTGAAGGAGGCTGGGTCCTTTCCTTCCCAAAAGATATTCAATTTGTGAATAAATTAATTAGAACCAAACCCTCAAATAAATAAGCCAATTAAATAAAAATTATTAGTGAAGAAAAAACGAATTTATTAATTTTCTTATTTTCCAATTTATCTATAATTTTTAGGATAATGGTATTTAGACAATATTCTTTTTTACAACATTTGAACATTGATTAGGTGTTGATTGGTCAAAAATTACTCCACAATCAATAATAATAATCATAAATATTATTGTAGAATGTTGTCAAAAAAATGTTGTCTAAATATCATTATCCTAATTTTTATACTAAAATAGTGTAATTTTATTGAAATTATTAAAATAAGTAAAATTTAAAAGAATATTAGAATTGGTATACTATGTTTGGAAATTAAATTGTCTTTGTGGGCTCTATTTTCATCTTATGATGTAAAATTAAACAAAAAACCATATTTGAAAAAACTAAAGTGAAGTTGTTACGGACACACTACTTTAATTTTACTATTGCAATAAATTAAAATACTACGAAGAAAAACTATTTGAATTTAAAGAAATGTGACATTTTTGTTATAATAATAAATATTATTACTAATTATAATAATATTATTAATTATAATAAAAATAATAATAAATATTACTGATAATTAGTAATAATATTCATAATAATCTAATTATTATAAAATGTTTTATTACGTATAGCTATATATAGATGTTCTTTTTAGATTTTACTTTCTAATATACAGAAAATTACATTATTTATTTTTTCTTATTCTCTATGAAATGATTTAAAAATTATTCTTTCTATTGACCATTTCATTTGATTTCATCACTTTCGAAGGTTTCTATTTTCTCACGTTCAAATTATTTTCTTTGATGGTTTCAAATTTTTCTAGTTTTAAATTTAAATTTCTTAGATAATATCTTAAACTTAAATAAAACAACGAAAAAAAACATATATTACATAAATGGATATATTAAATTTAAAATTAACATATATGTTAGAATCCTCTGTATATTATTTTTTTATTGTTTTTTGCTTACTCCTCTATCACCCTATATATAGGGTATTGTACCCTTTTACTTTCAAGACAATGTATACAGATTTTACATTCGTAATACAATTGAGTTGTAAAAATCTTTCTCTTTGTCGTGCTTATCTCTTTCTTCCAGGTTCCACTTTTGCACTTTTGTCGCTTGCCGCTTGCCGACTCTGCACACTGTGAGTCTTCTTTCTTCTTCTTGGTTGTTCATCATGGCACACACAATCTCACACACCGGTGCATCCTTCACAGCTCTTCCATGATGGTATCAGAGCTCTTCTTTTGAAGAACTCTGTTGCGCCTCTAACCCTAATTTTTCTTTTTCCCTTTTTCGTTTTTCTTTCTTTCTCTCTTCTTTCTCTTCTTTGTTTCTCTTTTCTTCTTTTTTGCCTATTCTTTTACAGGATATTCCACGATGACGGAAGAACACACTCAATCTTCCGATCTCTTGTATCTCCATCCAAGCGA
The DNA here is from genome assembly GCF_000741045.1 of Vigna radiata var. radiata. NCBI lineage: Eukaryota > Viridiplantae > Streptophyta > Magnoliopsida > Fabales > Fabaceae > Vigna > Vigna radiata. The sequence continues at coordinate 230,491 of NW_014542184.1, forward strand.
AAGCCCCGCAATTTCTCTTGTTTCCCCTCTTCTAGAATCCAACAATTATCATGCTTGGAGCAAATCAATGTACACAACCTTGAGTGCCAAGAATAAGGTTCAGTTTATTGATGGTACCACTACTCCACCGCAAAAGGAAGCCGATTCTTATCACGCATGGACAAGATGCAACAACATGGTGGTTTCCTGGCTCGTACACTCTGTATCTCCGGACATACGCCGCAGCATCCTTTGGATGGACAACATATGGGATGACTTAAAATCAAGATTCTTCCAAGGAGATCTTCTACGCATTTCTGAGTTGCAAAATGAAGTCGCCGCTCTAAAACAAGGGGAAAGAACTGTGACAGAGTATTTTACCAAGTTGTGCATAGTATGGGATGAGCTCGACAATTTTCGTCCTGAGCCAACCTGCTCCTGTGAAATCAAGTGATCTTGCAAAGTCACTTCAAAAATTGCTCAAAGAAAGCAAGAGGATCAGATTCTACAATTTCTTCGCGGACTGAATGAACAATACGGTAACATTCAGTCTCACGTTTTATTAATGGATTATATGCCTCCCATCTCGAAAATCTTTTCCTATGTTGTACAGCAAGAAAGATAGGTTATGAGCAATAATTTTCTTAATGGGCTAGAAATTAGACATGTTGCTGCTGTGGGTATTGTCACTTGTTCCTATTGTGGAAAGAATGGTCATAATGAAACGGTTTGCTTCAAGAAACATGGATTTCCTGCTAACAAAAATACTACTGGTAAGAAGATTTGTTCCCATTGTGGCAAAACTGGACATACCATTGAAGTCTGCTACAGGAAACATGGGTTTCCTTCGGGTCATAAACTCCACAATGGAAAAAGTTTCATGACTGCAAATCAAGATACCAAGAATGATGGTCCTATAGATGCCAACGATAGAGAGGTCCGCTTAACACAACAGCAGTATCAAGCTCTCATGGCCCTTATCAAGCCCTCTACCGACACAGGAGCCTCACCAACCAATCAGATCAGTTCTGTAATATCTTATTCAATTGATACAGGTAAATCCGTTTTTACCCTTACTTCTCATAAAGGCAAAGGTATTATATCTTGGATACTAGACTCTGGCGCAACAGATCATGTTTCCTCTTCTCTCACTCACTTAAGCTCTTATGAAAAAATTACACATAAAGGCATTGTTAAAATCAGTGAACATATTATTCTCAAAGATGTTTTGTTTATTCCATATTTTTGTTATAACCTCATCTTTGTCTCTAAATTGGTTGCACATAATAATATATGTATCAGTTTCACTAATGGAACATGTTTTATTCAGGATTTGACAACAAACAACAAGATTGGTTCAGTTGAGATCAATGGAGGGTTGTACATCTTTCGCGGATCCACCAACATTACCCAACGTTTCACTCACTCTGTAGATAAGCACACTCCTGCTAAATCTGATTGTAAAAACATTTGGCACAATCGGTTAGGTCATTTGTCTGATCAAAGACTAGAAATTTTGAGACAAAAGTATAGTTACATTGAATTTAGAACTGAAAANTGCAATGCTTGNCATANTGNTAAACAAAGACGTCTTCCTTTTTCTCATAGTATTACTCATACCTCTCATGCTTTTGATCTTGTACATGTCGATATTTGGGGACCATGCTCTAATCCCTCCTTGCATTCTCACAGATATTTTTTAACCATTGTTGACGATTATACTAGATATACTTGGATACATTTGATGAAACATAAATCTGAAACTCATCAACACATTATCCATTTTATTGCATATGTTAAAAATCAATTTAAAACTAGTATAAAGATCATTCGTTCTGATAACGGCAAAGAATTTGATATGACTGATTATTTTAATACTGTAGGAATAATTCATCAAACTTCTTGTATTGAAACCCCTTAACAGAATGGTATAGTTGAGAGGAAACACCAACATCTTCTCAATGTAACTAGAGCTTTGCTTTTTAATTCTAAAATCTCTACTCAATTTTGGACATATGCCCTCAACTGTGCTACTCTTTTAATTAACATAATGCCTACTCCTTTTCTCAATAATAGTTCACCATATGATAGATTATATCAGCATGATTTTGACATTTCCAGGTTAAGAGTTTTTGGCTGCCTTTGTTATGTTAGCACTCTTCTTTCCAATAGAAAAAAGCTTGATCCCCGTGCCAAGCCCAGCCTCTTCCTTGGATTACATCCTACAACTAAAGGTTACATTACATATGACCTTGACAACCATGATATTAAAGTTTCTAGAAATGTTATTTTTCTTGAAACTGAATTTTCTGCCATTAATTCCCCCTCTATACAAGATCAGTGTGTTTCAATACCTTTATCTGTTAATCCCTTTTTGTATAATGATCACAATAACACTGCTGTTCCCATTGACAATGTCACTATAAATGATGATCATACTCAAGACCCTGCAGAAAATGAAAATCATGACAATGACTCTCCTAGACAATCTAATAGAGTTAGAAAACCACCAGCCTATCTAAAAGATTTTCAAATCTCTTCTTATAGTACAACTAAAACAAAATACCCAATCAGTAATGTCCTATCTTTTGCCAAATTATCAACTGCATATAAAGCTTTCATTTTCTCTTTAGACAGTGTTACTGACCCACAGGATTACAAAGAGGCCATACAACATGATCACTGGCGGCAGGCTATGAAAGAAGAAATAATGGCTCTAGAACACAACAATACATGGACAATCACCACTCTCCCTTCCAACAAAAAGGCTATAGGTTGTGTCAACACCCAATTTCGTCCGGGTGACTGAATAATAGGACTTAGTGTTTGTTTTTGTCTTATTTTATTTTATTTTTATTTTATTTTTTAGTTTTTTTTTGGTATTTGATTTAGCTATCTTATTATTATTAGATTTTATTTTATTTTCTATTTGAAAAAAAATTTATATATATATAAAATAAAAATAAGAAAAGAAATGAAAAAAGAAAGAAAAAAGAAAGGAAACAAAAAAAAACCAAAATAAAAAGAGAAAGAAAAAATGAAAATAGTTTGGAATGCTAGTTTTGTCGTTTTGTGAAAAGAAAAAAAGAAGTAAAAAGAGAAATTTTTTTGGCCAGCAGAGGCGGTTTTTGGGGTGGCAGAGAGGTTGCAAGACTGACAAAGGTACGTGCTGGTTGGGGAGAAAAAAAAAACGGTTTTAGCAGACACTCCAATCCGGGGCTCCCACCTTCTTCTAATTTTTCCATCATTATGTGCGTAAAAGAGAGGAGAATCTCCAGAGGTTGACCATTACCTGATTACCCTATCCTAACCACTTCCCTTACTCATTGACATCTTCCAAAAAAAACCTCTCCCAGTTTACCACTAAGGAATGGCGATGGCCTCCAACACCCATCATCTTCATCTGAGGCCTCCGTAACCTTTAGGTAGCACTTCCTTTCGTCTTCATGATAACCTTTCATAATTCATCACACACTACAGACAATTCCCCTAGAACTCACCATTACCTCATTACCCCATCCTAACCACGGTCTCGACTGGGAGATACTTTGATCACCCATCCTAACCACCTCAACCACCTGGATTCCTTTCAAATCTCATCACCCATACATTGACTCACGACCTCCTCCATCACCCAATCACTAACCTCCACCCTTTTTGGCTTAGGAGACACACAGTTGCTACCAATACCAGATTCCACCATTTCCATCTCCATTAAAATCTCCATTCCCAAACCTCATCACCATTCTGCCATCTTCATCGTCAATAAATCTTCGTTCCCATCATACTTCTCAATTCCCTGCATTCAAACCAGAACAAAAAAGATCAACTTAACTTCATAACCTCCAACACGTTTCTCATCACCATCACACCAATCTAACAACAATACGCTCAACTAGTCTTTGATTTCCTTCACCCTTGTGTCAACCATCACTGCCCCCTGTCATTCTTTCACCTACAATAGAAGCAACACAAAGCCACAGACACGGGAAGAAAAAATAAGACAATTAGTTTCTCAATTGGCAGGTCCGGTGGGGTTGTGGTGGTCAATTTGGATCAAAGAAGAAAACGTTGTGTTGACGTTGGTGACATCCCCGACGGTTCCAGCCTCCACCGGCGGTGAACCCGACAGGAGCGGACAGCGGCAGCGGCAGCGGCGTCTCTATCGCCCTTGATGAGTGTCGCAAGGTGGAAGAAGAAGGAGGAAACCCAACTCAAGAAGAGAGTGGCGTTGACCTCACCGGCGACGTTGTCGGTCTAGATCGTTGCGGCGACGAGCTTCTGCAGCGGCAGAGGTTTGATTCGCGGTGACGATTGGCCAGCCAGTAAGATCGACAATGACGAGCCTGGATAGGAGCAGACGACGGCGCGACGGGGAGAAGCGAGAATACTTCTCTCGTGCGCGAAGAAGAGGGAAGGAAGGAAGGTTTGGTGTTGTGGCTGGCAGCGTGTTGTCACCGGCGACGCCGTGAACGGTGGACTGCGGTGGCCGGTTGGGTGGCAGCTGAGTCATGGCCGTGAGCAGCAGGGATGGGTGTCTCTGGATTCTTCTGATCAGAGGAAGAGAGACCAAGGTCTTTGGCATTGGGTGAAATGGAGAAATGAAGAGACCCCTAAAATTTCTTATTTGGAGCAAGGGACTTCGGGCCTGGCTTTCCTTGTGTTGTGTTTTAGTGCAATTTTGTTCCTCTCTTGGGGTAACATAGTACCACATTCTGCCTTTGCTAGCTACCTCCCAGAAAAAGCGGCGTCTTTTGGATTTCTTGTGGCGTTTTGCCGTAATTTTTCCGTCTTGCGGTTGAAAATGGAACTAAGCAAGAACCCAGGTTCGGTTTTGAGTTGAAATGTCATGAGAAATTCAAAAGACGAAAGCTTTTTTTCGGGGGAAACTAGCGAAGACAGAGTGTGCTACTAGGCTATCCAAAGACAGGAACAAAACTGCACTAAAACACAACGACTATGTTAGACGTCGGTTAGTGCATACACCGACATCTATAGTGACATTAGACGGCGGTTAGTGACATGTTCGAAGTCTTTATGTGCTCTTAGACGTCGGTTAATGCTTAGTCCAACGTCTATATTGCCCTTAGACGTCGAGTTAGGCATACACCGACGTTTAGTGACATCGGACATGACACTAACTAATGTCTGGACGTCTGTTATATGGATGTCTGACGTCCCATTGACGTCACCGGTAATGACGTCGGTTGTTTAGAAGACGTTAAAAGCCTAAAATAACGGACGTCTAAAGCCCTTTCTATACTAATGAATTTTCATCAATTTCAAGTTTATCTTTCTTAATCTTTTCATTTTTTAAATCTTTTCTTGAGTTTTAAGTATTGTTCAAAGATAAAGTTGTAACTATGGAAAAGATAGTCATAAGAGAGATAGAATTGAATCTTTCCTTCTATCCTATCACACCTAGGATGACATATTCATATGACATTGAGTCTGATCTCTAAGTCTAAGTCTTTCCAAGTGACTATTAAACTCTTCTTTCTAAACTTGGACTTTCTCTATAGCTTAGGACATTCAATTCACTTGTACTTAGGTTTTACACATTCATAGTAGATGATATTTTGCAAATATTCATCTTTTCTTTGTCAAATGAAGCCTTCATTTATCTTGTGAAAAAACCTTTTGTTTACTTCCCTTTTTACTTAAGCATTTGCTCAAACTTTTAAGAAATGAGTGATATTTCCTCATTGGTTGAGTTTTTAGACTCAACTTTAGATGTTGGATGAAGTTGATGCTTCCTTTTGACTTTGATCTTGTAGGCACACTTCATGCACTCTTAGAATTCCCAAAATCTCATCCTAGGTGAGTTTCTTTACAACTCAAGCCTCTTTGGTGGTTATTGTTTTGGATTACACCTCGAGCTGGATGCACCTCGAGCTGGATGCACCTCATACCAATTAAGGTCCACTCAAGTCCAATCAAATCAACTTAAGTCAAGTTGGATCAATGTCATGCCTAATCAGGTTAAAACACCTCACACCAAGTTAGCTTAGGCCATATTAGGCCAAGTGGAGCTAGGCCTACCTCGAATAATGACATACTAGGTCCACCTCGAGTAAAGTTGAGTTAGGCCCACCTTAGGTCGAATCAAGTTGAGTCTACCTTAGATTGAGGCGATTCAAGTCCACTTCATACAAAGTTGAGTTGGGCCCACCTTTACCAAGTCATGTCATGCCCACCTGTAACCGAGTCAAGTTGGTTCCACCTTTGATCAAGTCAAGTCGTGCTCAGCTTTGGCCAAGTTAAGTTGGGTCAACCTTGAGCTGAGTCAAGTTGAGTCCAAATCAGGCCTCGACGAGTCCATCTTAAGCCTAGTTCAGTCAACTCTACGTCAGATTAAGTAGATCCATGGTATGTCGAGTAAAGTTGGGTCAAGTCAAATCAAGCTAAGTCTAGTCTAGTTGGACCTACATTAGATCGAATTGATTCGACTCACCATGGGCTGAGTTGAGTTAGACTCAAAACTTTGGTTGAGTCAAGTTGGACCCACATTGAGCTGAGCTAAGTAAATTGATATTGGACAAAGTGGAGTTGAACCAATGTCAAGTTGATGTTAAGCCAAGTTTAGATCATGTCATGCTAATTTAGGCTAAGAAAAGTCAAACAAGTTTAAACTTACTGATGAGTACATATTTATGCCCTAATGTAAGCTTTAAGTTGATTTACATTGGCTTTTATTTGCTTCATCCTCTGATTCATGCCCTCTATCATTTTCTTCATTTTAGCATTTTGTTAAACCATCATCTTCATAAATTTTTCTATCGTTAAATCATCATCTATAACATTTGGTTGAGGTTGTTCTCTTATTTAGGGTGGAACATAAGGTTATTTGTGTTGTTGATTTTTTTTTTTTGTGACTATTGATTAGCCCATATTAGAATTTGATGATTTCTTAAACTTGAATCATACCTATTGGAATTATTCTAAGATGTTTTATTTCCTCTAAACATGTTAGCAGCAAACGCTTGAAATGGTTTCTCCACATTAGTTTCTACTAAGCTTAATCATGCATCAATATAATGGTTTGTTGATGTACAAATTCCACACACTCTTGCAACTCATGTAGTTGAAGTTTTGAACAAGTTTATAAGATCAACTATCTTCCTCTATATCTTATGCATTTCATTCTATCAGTTTTCTAACATCTTGTGGAAATTTTTTTAGGAAAGATCCTCAGCTTGCAGCATCTGCCCATTACTTGTCTAACAATTTCAAGCCTTCTTAAAAGTATTGAATGAGGGAATGTTCTTGTATTTAATGTTGAGGACAAGATGCACACAGTTTATTGAATCTCTCCCAATATTCACTAAAGTTTTCTATATCTCATTACTTAATTCCAAGAATCTTTTTATGAATGGCAACCACTCAGGATGCAAGAAAATATTTCTTAAAGAAAAATATTTTTGTTAAAGTTTCTAAAACTAATAATACGTTCTCAATTAGTAGCAAAAATTCATTCAATCATGTGAAAATTCTTAGCTTTAATCAAAGTATATTATCAATCAAAATTAAAACCCATTAGACTTATATGATCAATATGCATATAGATTAAAACACATTGCTAATTATCTATGATTTTTACATGATTTAGAGATAAATGACATAGATAAATGAAAACTAAAACAATAATAAAAAAAAACAAAGACGTTATTTTAATCCAAAACTAGAATCCATAATAAAATCACAATGAAACCAAGCATGGCTCTCCATGGATGAGGTAGAAAACATAATGAATGTTTTGGTGAGGTGGAAAAAAAGGGTGAGGGTTGTGGTGGAGGACAATTAGACATTAGGAGGTGCAGGAATAGATTTTGTGTGACTCATTTGAAAAAGGAAAGTGTATAAGTAAATTAGGGGTTATAGAACAATTTTTTCCATAATTTGCATTGTCTTATTTTCTAGCTTGAAACAATTATTTTCATATTTTTAATCAACCAAATTTAAGTTCAGTTGCATCAACAAACATTAAAATATCCAAAAACTAAGTTATGCAACTAAAAATAAGACATTTTTATTTTCCAAACTCAATAACTTTAATTATCACAAATCTTATTTAAATTAATATTTAAAACACACAAATTTAATTAAAATTAAAATGAAAACATAAATATGCCCTCATCACTCATGTTAGATAATATCGAGTTGTGTTGAACCCCATGTTGAATTGAGTTGTCTTAGTCAAACAAGTTGGATTGGACCTTAAGTTACAAATAATAATAAATATTAAGTAAAAACTAATTTATAAAAATATAACATATTTGCTCATTAATTTACAATTTAAAATATTTACAATTTAATTAAAGTATTGGAGTAGAGTTAAAGACCTAAAATGACTTTAAATGAAGACTTTGGAGAGCAAAACTTTTCCCATCCCTCATTTAGTAGAAAAACAAAATAGAAACAAGAAAACTTATTTAGGAGTAGATTAAATTTTAATATAGACTATGAATCAAATTGAAAGTTTTACTTATACTTGAATCTTAAAAGTAGGAGTCAAACACCTAGTTGCTTGCCGCATTAGCATTTTTTTACTCTTTTTTGCGTATTCATTTTCATTCATTAATTTCCGATGAATTTTTCAACTACTAAATGCTTTCTCATGTATAATGACGACAATTCAAATATCACTACCCCTTTCTGTATCTATTCTGAGCATGTTTTTGAACCATTGCACAGAATCTTTTGGTATCCTAGTAAGATTGTTCTTGAAATCTACATAGTAAAGTCCAAACCGTACAGTGTATCCCATGTTCCACTCCCAATTGTCAAGCAATGACCATACAAAGTAACCTCGTACATTGCAATCATCTTTCCTGTATTGAATTCATATTATGTCAGAATTAAGATGGCTAACAAAATCGTGTTATAAACCCTTGAGGACGAATTCAAAAGCTTCCAATAATGTACCATATAGCAGCAGATAAGTTTGAAAGATAGTCTCTATGGTATCTTATCCTCTTCTCATCTTTTAAGGCCTTTTGTAAGGTCATAAAGGGTTTGCTTGGGTCATCCATTCCTGCCATCACAAACTTATAGATATTAAAAATGTCATGATTATTGAGAATTGAGATTAGATTAGTTACATTTCATAAAAATGTCTTGTCATATTTTGGAATATCTTGTTATTGTTCTCTATAATATTATTTCGTGTTTTCTCTTTATCAATGAACAAAACATATTAAGACTACTTAAAATAAATATGGTTTAAAATACCTACAATTTGAAAAATATGATCCAAAGTGTAAATATGGTTTACTCACCATATTAAATTAAAATATTTAATTTAAATAAATATGGTTTACTCACCATTCTCTGTTATAATTACTGGTGTGTCCCCATATTTGTCTTTCACATGCTTTACCAACTTTCTGATGCCCCATGGGACAATGTGCAACCAACTTGAAGCTGCCTGAAAAAAAGAAGACTTTTTGATTTGGCATGAAGTGTACTGAGTAAATGTGCATTGTGCTCTTAGTCTGTATTTGGATTCATAGCAAGGAATAGAATGAAATCGAGTAAAGTAAAATAGAATAGACTTCCAGTGGTGTCATTGCACTATATTTTAGTCCATTTTATCTTCTTCCAATTACAAAACACTACAGTCCGAGCATACCTTTTCTCCAATTGCAGCTCCTCTTCGGTATGCTAGGATGAAGAACAAGAGAAAATATCAGAAACTTCCAATGAACTTCAGTAGTAATGCTTGTTTTAGGCAAAGAAGATAAAAGAAAGGCAAGTTAAAAAATGGGGTCAGAATTAGCATTAATAGCTTACCTGTTGTAATAACTGCAGCATCAGAAAGAGCATCTTGCATAACCAGTTTATGAATTCTAGTCCTATCGTTACGAGTATATAATGAGGTGTAATGGTTTATGCCAATAAAATCCAAAGATCCCACAAGAAACTTTGAGGTTGCAGAAGAAATCTCTGGTAATCTCTCACCTACAAGTTTCTTCATCCAGAGAGGGTATTTTCCAAAGAAAAGTGGATCAAGGAACCTGATTCACATTGGTGTTTCTGGAAGATGAGTTCTTAGTTGTTTTCTCTGAGCTATAAATTTTTTTTTAAAATCATTGTGCAACACGAAAGTTTACCATCCAAGTGAGAAGTCCATAGCTCTTGATGCTGCATCTCTGTCTTCATCAAGTTCTGTTATTGGTTCATACCATATAACATCTAGTGCTATTCCTATTTGTCCTCCTTGTTCTTCCTGAATGCTCCATCCAATTAAAAGAAAATATATATTATTGATATTTTTAGCTTTTCTGTAGACTTTTTAATGATAGTATTATCAAGTAAACCTGCACTCTGATATGTAAATCTCAATCATACTTGGCAGGAAAGATTGCGTTTATCACTAATGATATTTATATCCTCTAATTTAAAAAAAAAAAACATTTATATCTATTATATTTTTAATAATATAATATTTACATTTTTCTAATTTTTAAATAAACACTTGTGTCCTTATGTTTTAATACCAGATACCCACTTTTGTTATTTTATTTAAAAACGTCATATTAACTAAAGAAAATAAAAAATTATGAAAATTAAAAGTTAAAATATAAAAATATAGAAAGTAAGTTTCTTTTAAAGAAAATTATTTTTTATAAAAATATAAGTGAATGACGTTTATTTAGAAAATGAAAAAAAAAGTGAATGACATTTACTAGTTAATGAATGACATTTATTTAAGAGATATAAATAGAATCTATCCCAAATCCTTAAAATTCAAAATTTTCCCTTTAATCTTTGATTTTTCGCCATGTTCCAAAATATAATTTATTTGCATGGTTAGTGTCATTTACTAGTTATTAAAGTGAAAGTTGTGTAAAATTAAGGACTAAAATTAACCTTAGCTTACAATCTCAAGAATCTAAGAATAATTTCAGTTTATTTTTTGAAAAAAAAAATGTTTTTTTTTTAAATGACTAGTGTGAGAAGGGTCTGTTTGGTACCTTGAAATGTAGTTGGTAGCTTCTGTAGGCAGCAGCATGCGATAAGAGAATATTATGAGCAACAATGTATGGCTCAGTGGATGATTTTCCCTTCTTGCATAGAAGACGACCTAACAAGGAACATCTTCCTGGTGCTTGAATTCCTAAATCATAACCATGGAGTGCAAAATTATGTGGCTCATTGAAGGTAATCCAGTGCTTAACTCTGTCTCCAAAAGCTTTGAAGCATGTATATGCATAATGCTCAAAATCTTTTCTGCAAGTAAATACAAATGAATATGAAATTCAACCACACATTTCAAAACATCAAAACAATTACAGGTATGAATAAATTTTTCTATATACACTCTGAGAAAAGAAAAAAAGAATCAAAGATTTTTCATCAACTGACATTAGTTTATGCAGTTCATTCACATTTTTTCATTAACCTAATTTCTTACATGATTTGTGTGCTTAACCATCCTTCATATTCATCTTCAAGCATTTGTGGAAGATCCCAGTGATACAGTGTAACAAAAGGCTGAATTCCTGATTGAAAAAAAGAGCTAAAACTTTAATACTATTTTCTTTTATATGTTTGAAGATCAAATGCCTGAATAAATTCTTGAGTAACCTTTTTCAAGCAAAGCATCAATGAGGCTGTTGTAATATTTTATTCCCTCTTTATTGGGTTCCCCTGTTCCTTCTGTTCACAAATTTAGTTAGCTTTTGAATCAAACCACACAAAAACTAAATGGTTTTGAAAAAAAAAACTTACTTGGGAAAATTCTCGTCCATGATATGGAAAATCTGTAAGAATCCATTCCCAAATCCTTCATCAGGTTTACATCATTCTGTATGAAATGGAATTTGTGCAACCATCAATCAGTGTGAAAGTTTCTTTCTCTTTTACTTTTGAGTTCGAAATTATTAAACAAAAGAAAAAAGAACAGTTTAATTTTATTTCATACAGTCTTGATATAAAAAATTTACTAGCCAATAAAGGTCTATTATTTGTCAAAAATTGTTAATATGAATGTAAGGAAACTTAATGTTCAGAAGTAAAATCTTGAGTTTAAAATTTATAAATAGAAAGAACGTTCTTGTAAAGATTAATGATGGATAAGGAGGTGGTGAATAGTCTTCAAAGATAGCATAATATAAACAAAAAAAAGTATATAACTTCACTATATACATGATATAATCAATGAGGGTATAGTTTTTATATTATCCATACATTGTAACAGATAAAAAGAAAAACAAATAAAAAGAGAAGTCGCATCAACATGAATAACAGTTTTATAGAAGAATAAGTGGATTAACTGTGTAGTGGTATGTTGTTCTATATTCATAAATGTATTAATATAGAGTAAAAAGATCTTTTGCAACACTTTACACGCTTTGGAACTTTATGTCATGTGTTACTTTTACGCTGATTTTCTATTCGGCGAGGTTGGTGAAACGTTGTCATCATCATAAACATGGCGGTGATCGTTCGAATTGTTTACCATTTATACAATATTCTAATCCTAGGCATTTCAACATGGATAATGACCACATGCACCAAAAGGGGTAGAGAAAGAAAAATTGAAGCAACTAATGTGGGTAGAGTGAAGCTGAAGTCAACAAATGTTTCTTCTTAGTTCACCTGAAATCGGTGGTATTGATCCACTGCCATGTCTGCATTACTGAAATCCACAATTCTCCCTATCATCATAATGCAAAACAAGAAAAATCAGAATCTTCAAATTCAAATCTTACCTTTATTGATTTTGATTTTGATGTGTTCTTATTTTCTGCAGTTTGAAATTTCATCACTACCTGGTATCCTTGAGAAAGTATCCCATATGCTATCTCCTTTGTTTCCTTCATCAGCTGCTCCCTCAAACTGTGACAGAAAACGTTTAATTTCTCTGTTAAACTGTCATTTCAATCAGAATTCGAAGTAAGAGTTTGTATTAAGGTCTAACATGAATTATGCAGATGAAACTAGAAATGAAAAAGGTTTGTATAACTTTGTCGGAGTTTTATGAGTTGAATAACAGAAGAAAAACTGAAATGCATACCTGGTGAGCTGAAGAAGCAGTTCCAAATATAAACCCTTTTGGAAAATCTGCTCTGCTTATGGATTCTGCTTTCTCGATTGTTACGAGGAGAAGAGTTAGAGAAAAAACAATAAGCCTCATGAGGGTTGTTGATGTTGAAAAGTTTTCTCTAGTTGGATAATGAATCTTTGGTGGTTAGAGTCTAAAATGCTTTGGTTATATTTATTATATACACAAAATTTGTAGCTATCTTTGTTGTAAAGGTGAAGGTTGTGACAGAAGAAGAAATAGACTAAGTGAACAGGGTGAGTTTCTTCAGCAATTTTTTGTTCTTGGTATTCAACTTCTCTGAGGGACCATGCTCATGAATCAGACACAGATGAATTTGGATGGCATCATTGGCATGTAATATTTGATTAGCAAGAGATCTTTCTATGTTCTTCTTATCTCAAAATTGGTGTTTTGTGTGTGTATAGAGAGATGGAAAAGGGTGTCTTCAAATAATGTTGATAAGGAAACTTGAACCCGAGGGAATGGTGCAGTGTGCTTGAATAATAATGTTACAGTTGCGGGGAAGAGATTATAACTTGTGTTGTTTTCTTAATACCACACTCAATGTGCCTTTCCCCTTTTATACTTCTCCTTTTCTTCAGTATCTTTATGTTATTCGGGTGAGTGGGGTAAGTATTTCAATCAGAGCATTGAATTAGGCCACACTTATCTTAATACATTAACTTGTCGTCTAGTTCATCTTCTTTGTCTCTCTAATCCACTTTTCTCTTCACGCAATGATATAAAATTTGAGTAAACAATTGCAAATAAATTATTCAAACTTCTCAGTACTTAGTGGTCTTAGTGGATCACAATTTTTATAGAAGTTGAATAATGATTTGAACATGGACAATTATATTTTGATAACTCTTTTTCAATAATTTTTTGATAACAGGACATGTGTCATTATTTTATTGGTTTGTTTGAATTTATATTTAAAAAAATATTTAAAACAGATTAATCATAAATTGTTACGTATACGTTATCAAAAAATTGTCAAAAAAAAGTTGTTAAAAGAGATTTTTTTCAAAAAAAAACATTTGTGTCACTTTATGTTATGAACTAAAATTTTCCATTTCTCATATGGTTTGGAAAAAGTAATATGGTGTTTCGACATTCCAACCTTTTTTGTATGCACATTCTATATGCATCAGTTAAACCTCCAATTTCTTTTATATTTATTTTCCTGTTACATTACATTCCTTATTGTAATTATATTTTTTTGGTTCTTCCTCTTTGTGCAATTAAATAAGTTGTTAGGTGTTGAACAATATTTTCTTTCTCAAAAATTTAGTGTACGACAACATTGTGGTACAGAAGCCATTGAAAATTTTAATCGTTAATATATATATATATATATATATATATATATATATATATATATATATATATATATATATATATATATATATATTTGCGTTTACCGTTTTCATTTACAAAAATGAAAACAACACTCTTGCCTACTTAATTTGTAGGTTCATTTTAAGTCAGCTGGAAATGAAATTAGAAGAATTATTGTAGGAGATGATTGATCATTGACACGTATATTCTTGTCAATTAGATAAACACAATTGTAAAAAAGAGACCAATTACGTTACGTGGAAGACAGAAAAAAAACACACCGATTTTTTTATGTAAACTTTACTCAAATAAATTATTGCAAAATTGCTCACCAAACAAAAGTAGTTTTATTAATATAAAACAAATCCCTAAGTTAATACCACATCATGAATAATAATATTTATGTATAACTATTTTTTTTATCTAAAACTATAAATATATAAGTAATTTTTTAATTTATTGAAGCTACTTTATTTATTTCGTTATATCTTATCATCTTTCTATTATACAATCGTTAAAATTGATTTTTCTCTTACTATTCATATCCGTTTTGCTTTCTATAATTTTCAAGTAATTTTTGATATAATTTATCTTAAATATATAAATTGTTTTAGAATTATGATTGACATTTTACTATTGACCAAGTGAATATTGTTCAATATGATTATTTTATATTTCGCTAAACACATAAATTATTACGGATTATTTTAAAATATTTTCAAAAATTCATTTTTTAATTTTATATATATATATATATACGCACTACTTTTTTATATTTTGTAAAAAGTTTTACATAAGATAAAATAGATATGTAACTTAATTTTATTATTAAATAATATTTAAGAATTAAAAGTAAAAGTGTAATTTTTTCTTTCAAAAATAAAAAGTATAAAAAAACTAAAATCATAAGAGTCGTTGTTTAAACACCACTAAAATAATATTTAGAAGCAACGAAGTTCAATATTTTGGGAGGAGCCAAGGTTCTGAACGTCAACTAGATCCATCTGATCTTGCTTTACTTTATTCACATATGAGAAGTAAAAAATCAGCCTTACGTGGAAAGCATACAAATGATTAGGGCAACAAAGACGTTTGAGAAATATTTTATGTACACAGAAATATAAAGATAAGATTAACAATTAGCCATTGAGTGTGGCAACTTCGTGATAAACTTCACAACCTACTTCCTCATTCTACTTTCTAAACAAACCCAAGAACTTTGGTTGGGTTCATACTCCAAACTATTTCCAAACACATGAGTGAGTGTTTTGGATAAACTTTTGGAGTTTTCTGTGTTTCATCATTAAATAATTTAGATTCAAGATTTATATACCTCGTGGAATCTCTTCCACCATGTATTCTTTATTGCATATTGATGAATTTAATCATAACTAGTAACTTGTTTGCCTAAGATTTTAATAAAAAAAATAACTGTTTTCTTCCCATGTTTATATATACTACAATAGACACACTTTCACTTTTCCTTTTTCATTTTAGTATATATTTCTAATTTTGTTTTCTCGTTACTTTTATAAGTGTTTCGGTTACATTTGTCTAGAGTCGGTCGTCCTCTTTTGTTATGTTCCGATTGTTCAATTCTTCAATTATTCTTCCCAAGTGGTGGTTGATCTGCAGAAGACACTCCGACGCTTAAGTCAGATATGTTTCATAGAGAGGTTTATATTTTATTAGGATAGATCAAGATAATTGTACCTGAACGTCGATAGTATATTTATAGGGCTTGTGACAGCCAAACACATTGATTAACCATTAACGGAATATATTTTAGGTAATCAAACCTAATAATTAATCATTAATACCGTATATTTTCAGAAGCGTAAGGCAATATGACCTGTTAATACTAACTTAATTGTCCATAAATGACAATCAATTCTGATCGATATACTTCATATAATACAATAAGTAAAACATTATCCTTCAACCATCGTAACAAACCTCCTTTTATATTTCTTTTTATTTATATATGCCTGATATTTATATTCACTTACTTTTTAATATATTCTTAAAATTTAACTATTTGGAGATATTATATTATAATTTATAAATAATTCATTGTGGAATATATTCACAAAAGAAAAATTACTACAAAAAATGTGGGCAGTTCTTGTCTTTTGACAACTTTGAGCAAATGAGACATTAAGGTCACTCTTTTAACATCATAGCCAAGACTCTTAACCACTCGAAAGTGAAGAGAAAAATCCCAAAAACAGTGAGCAAAACATTCCAAACAGATTGCACAAAAACAGTGGTGGTGGTCCAAGCACAATTTTTTTCAGCACTTTTTAGGCTCTCTTTTGGTACTCCTTTGAAGCCTTTTGCTTAAAAGCTTTTAGCACTTCTTTTTCCACTCTTTTATGGTGCAAAATAAGACCACCACACACTTGGAACAGAGGCGACATATGGGTTTTAAAAGCCACAAAGTAGAGCTGTCAAAACGGATAACCCGGCCCGGCCTATCACGGGTTGGTCACTTAGTGAGCCAACCCAACCCGACTCATTTATTAGCGAGCCAAAAAAACTTGAATCCGGCCCGACCCACCACGGGTTGGTGGGTAAACGGGTTGGCTCACTAGCCCGTTTAATTATATATTTTTTTTAAATAAAAAAAATACAAACTTTCTATAATTTAAATTTAAACAAATTTCACTCCCAAAAGATTATGTAAAAGACAATTCAAAATAATAATAAAAAGTACAATATAATCCAAATGTCATCCAAAAACAAACAAAAAAAACATACAAATAAGTTTCTTATATTCATCATTTTTTGTTCCTTATCCATTTACGATATTAGAATCTTGAATAGATAAATCCACAATATTCTGCTCTCTTGAATCATCTTCTTCATCAATTGTTGTAACCCTTGACCCTTGTTCTTGTTGTCTCCAAATTCACTAATAACGATTTTCCTAATATCAGAACAATTCCGACAATCAATAAAAAAATATTAGTAAAAAAAAAGAGAACCAGTACTTAATAACATCAACAAAAAATTAATAGTTTAATCTGTAACATAACTTTCCAAATTCAAAGATATCAAAAAGAGCTTATTCAAATAATGTATACTGAAATTGTTTAACTAAAATGAACAAAATCTGATACATGCATGTCAGAACATAAAAAAAATCATTCCATGTCTTCAAATCCCCCAGAACAAAAAACAAATTCGCAAACCCCTATTTTTGTCACTATAGGGTTTCCAAAAAAAAACAAAGAGAAGTGAGAAAACAAAATGTGGAGAAAAGAGAAGAAAAAAGGAAGGGTGTTTTACCTGCTCCTTGAAGAAGAATTTCAGTGAAGTGAGGGTGAAAGCACTGTCAAATGAGAGCAAGTACCATGAGAGGGATTTGTGAGAGCAGAGGTTACTTTTTTGGTATACACAGTGAGTGAAGAGAGTATTTTATTTTTTAGGGTTTCATAAATAAAATAATAAATTAAAAAAATAAAATTAGGTAGGTGGGTTGGTGGGCCAACCCGGCTCACCATGGGTTCAACCCGCATTAGCCGGGTCTAAATGAGCCGGGTTGAAATCTGACCCGTATCTAAGTGGGTTGTATTTTTCAAACCCAACCCAGCCCGAACCCGTGACGGGCCGAGTTGACCCGCGGGTTGTGACCCATTTTGATGGCTCTACCACAAAGACAAGAAACACAAAATAGAAGAGAACCCTACCAGAATCAAAATGGAGTTGAAAACTAAAAACGTCAATACAGAAATTTTTTTTAATAGTTTGCCCATGATCTAATCGCAAGTATGAATCCAAAACATCAAAGATAACACCCTCAAATGGTTGTATATGGTTCATTTTTGCAAACTAAGTTATATTTTTTTTTATGATTTTTCAAAGTTACTAGAGAAAATTGACAAGAAAAGAATTACACATGACTCTAGACAAATATGGATGGATTAAAAACTTAAAATGACTCAATCAATGAAATGCATCGAATATAAATCAATAAAAGACCCAACAAAACAATAAGTAATGACTCAAAAAAGAAAAGGCACAAAACAATAGCCAAAACTAACAAAACATAACTTGAAAAACATTAATGACAACATTCTGGCAATTTTGACCTTTGCTGAGTACTCATAAATTTCTTTGCAGAAGTCCAAATGAAATGATTTTTTTTTGTTTGAAACTAGACTCAAAGGACTTTCATTTGAGTATTTTTACATATTTTTTTGGAAAAATTGGCTAGATGTAGTTTAAGTTTCAAAATCATCACAATTTACTCCTAGAAAAAAAAAAGATGGATGGAAAAAGAAAACACAAGACAAGTAAGGAAAGCATTAAACAACAAGGAAATAACAATGGATCAAAACCAAGAAGCTTAGCTCTTTGAAGAACTAAGGCTCTTGATACCAAATGATGGCAATGATCTAGCTAGGACAAGCCAAATCTAGAAGCAAATCAAGCCATAAGTTCATGGATGAAGATTGCGGAAGGTGGTGGTGGTGAAAGGTGTTGATAACTCATGGTTTTGGTGAGTTGTATGGTGAGGGAAGATTTGTTTAAGGGTTCTCTAAGAGAGGTTGGGCCAACTCTTGGAAGAAGGTGGCTAAAGGAATGTAGCTAGAGGAGGCCACTTGGGTTGCTCTAGCCTAGGGTGACCTTAAAAGAGTAGTATGGCACAAAAAAGGCAACATAACTTTACTCTAAATCAAAGGTGATTACACGATGGAGAATCCCTCTATTTATAGGCTAAGGTGTCTCAAAATGAGATGAAACTTTAACCTAAAAGAGCCACCTTGGTTGTCTTGGAGAGCAAGGAGAAATCCTCTCCAATAGGAGGGAGACAAGTGGCAAAAATCCGCTTAAATGAGAGAGTGACAAGTGGCCACTACCTATGGAAAAACTCTTCATTCCTAGAGTGACACATGGCCACTAACTAAGAGGAAAATTGTCCAATGGGAAGCTTCCACATGTCTAGGACAAAATTCTTCTCCCTTGTTCTTCAAGCTTAGCCAAAATGTTGACCCCTTGGTCAACACACCCATTTTGGACATCCAAGCATAGTCAACTTTGGGCCTTGGCCCTTTGTTGACTTGTTTGTTCAAAATCCTATTCTACTTGGCCCAAAATACAAGGCCCAATTGAAATTCTACACTAATAGGCACATAATACAAAACACAAATAAAATCTAGACTACTTATCCCATAATATAAAGCCCAAATAAAGTCTAGTCTACTTGACCCAAAATACAAGGCCCAAAATTATTCCTACTCTACTAAATCTTCATTATGGCTTAAGATGGCCCAAAAGAAAGAGTCTAGACCCATCTTCCATAGATGTCTCCAACTATTCATGAATGTGCTAGGTCACAGCTAGGGGTATGCCATCAAGTAGCCTTTCGTTCTATAAATAGATAGCAATGTTGATATTATGACAACTTTAGAGAATAATAGTAACAAAACTCTATTGTGATGCAAAAATTTTTAACTTGAGCTTGTAGCCAAGTAGTAGTTCTACACTTATCTTAGTCCACTGAGTGACATGTACTTTCATTCAGTCTCCAATGTCTTAGTGATGTTCACTTAACTCGTGAGGAGTGCGATCAACAAATATGCTCGAATCCTTAGTACAAGGAGGATTCTCTTCATGTTCATGGTTAAGCATGAAGGGTACAACTAGATAAGTTTTTCCTCTCTATTGTTTCTTTAATTCTTGATGTTGAGTCTAAATTTGTTTTTTGTTGCAATCAATTTGACCAATTGTTTCTTTGTGACTATTTTTTCCATATGTTTTCATTACGTTTCATCGAACAATAACTTGTGTAACTTAGTAATTCATAAAAATGATTTGGGATAACAAGTTAAGAGTTGTAATGAAAAAGGTTGGATCCAAAACAATATGGGTCCTTATGTTATGTCAATCATTCTTGTCCCCAAAAAGGATGAGAGTTGACGAATGTATAATGATTGTTGAGCCATCAATAATATCACCACCAAATATAGGCACACCATCCCTTGACTCGATGATCTCTTGGATGGGTCATACATACTTTTCAAAATTGATCTTAAAAGCAATTATAATTAAATTTGCATCAAACAAGGCGATGAATGAAAGATCACTTTTGAAACCAAATTTGGATTATATGAATGGTTAGTCATGCCCTTTGGCTTAACCAATGCCCCTAGCACATTCAATGGTCTTATGCATCATGTTTTAAGCTTTCATAGGGAAATTTGTCGTAGTTTACTTTGATGATATCCTTATATACAGTGTTTCACTAGAAGAACATAAGTTGCAAGTAGCATATTCTAAAAGCCCTTAATAAGTTTTCCCTTCATGCTAATAAAAAAATTATTTTTGTTGTCAATCTTTTCACCTTCCTAAGGTTTATAGTGAGTGCTCAAGGAGTTTATGTGGGTTCTGAAAAAATCCCTGCAATTAAGGAGTGGCCTACACTTGTTAATATTGGCGATGTACAAAGTTTTCATAGGTTAACTAGTTTCTAAAGACGTTTTATTAAAAATTTTAGTACTATTGTTGCCCCTTTCAATGATAAAGTAAAAGAAGATGTAATGCTTATTAATTATCCTTGTATTATTTGAAATAGTGGATGTGATTATTAAGGTCTTACCATTGGAATCATCACTATTTGTAGTTGAAGAAAGTATGTCTTTTTCATCCTTTTTCCAATTTATAGTTACCTCATAATGAAGTCATATAATGCCTTGATTTCTTACTACTTAAAAAGTTATGAAAAAAAAAGAGTTACTAAGAATCATATACAAAAACAGTCATGAAAAGATCTTCCACTTTTTCCAATAAAAAACATAAATGAAGTTTCTTTTCTATCCTTTTTCTAGAGTTAAATTTATATTTTTCATTTTTAGGCTTTTTCTAAGATGCATGTGGTTCCTTCAAGCTAGGATTGACTCCTTGCATGTTGATGAGTCAAACGATGCCCCATATCATTGATTTGATCTTGTGCTGCGTGTAGTTAGGTGAGTGAAGCTAAAATTTCAACTGTTGTATGATGAATTCTTGTGTTGACTTTTCATTGTATGTTGATTCCTGTGATTGTTAATGTACAGTACAACCACCCGGTCAACCAAGGACCAAGCGGTCGACCATCCGACACGGAACTTACCGGTCCAGAACAGTCATTAATTGGTAATTAATCTAGGCAATAATTGTTGTTAATGGGCAGTTAACGAAAATTATTGACATTATTTGACAATTAATATGAATAATTCCATTTATTGGTAGTAAATGAGTCAAATCTAACGGTAAGCTCCCTATAAAATCTATTAGAAAAGGCAGGTAAAAGGAGGGGATTACGATAACTAATTTTTATTACAAATTATTATGCAAAGTCACTGACTTGAGCGTCAGAGTGTCTTTTGTAGGCACCCTCCCCCGCGGCTAGGACAAGGAGAAGAGAGAGAACAACACAACTTCAAAGATGGAATAGAAAAATTTTAATGCTTTGGGTTAGGGATCTTAATCCTACCGAAACATTTTGGCGCCCACCGTGGGGCCCGAACGATATACTCTTAGGGCCGTTAGGAACCAGACCAACATTCGGTTCCAACACCAGTACTTCGGCCACACCCTTACATGTTGACCCTTGTCAGTGGTGGTAAAAAGTCTCACCACTAACGTCAACCATCTTTGAGGCTTGCGTGCATTCGGCTTTATTCAACACATACACTTGTTTTGATAACTATTGTTATATAATCATCTTAAATTAATTTTATTATTCTTTATTGAATAATTTAACATATTTTTTCGATCAGTGACATTATTCTAGAAAACGTGGGATGTATAAAGAGACATTTTCATCCGCCGATAGGGTGTACCCTTCGGCAAAGCCTGCCTCGGCTACTGCCAACCCTGTTTTCCTGGCGATGAAGGCACAACCCTCTAGAGCCATCCGTCTCACCTATTCCCACGGCCTGACCACTGGATACATAATAAGCACGGTCGTAAAAGCTACATTGCTTTGGAAAACACCATAGATTATTAAAGAAATAGGATCCAGAGGTCCACTAGATTGTGTCGTGCAATGATGCAAAGATTGGTGATCACGTGAACATTTGGAATAACGTTAAACTTTTTGGCATCCTAAATTTATTTTATTATTATTTGCTAAATAATTTAATTCAAAAGCGTGTCTGTGATAACGGTTGAAAAACAGTTATTTTCATATACCATTTTAGACCAAATTACACCCTTTAAGACTTAGAATGAGCTTAGAATCAAGTAAAACCCAATAAATGAGTCAGTTGAGAGTCAAAATCTTTTTTTAGCGATATAATGCTTGCTTTGCATTGTTTTGTAGCGATTTTGATGAAAGTGAAGATTGGGATTGAAGATGAAGGTCTTAGACTCAAGACAGAGGAAGAAAAATGAAGAAAAGAAGAGTCTAGGAATCGCCCAGCGGCAAAATTCACTACTGGGCGGTCCAATGCGAGGAGGAGGCACCTGGCGTGGGCGTTGGGCGGATTTGCGATTAGAGGCAAACCACCGGGCGGTGGACCCTTGGCACCAAGCGGTGGCGTGATTATGGGCAAACCGCCGGGCGACATAAGTGTGACGTGGAGCGGTTGTCTGCTGGGCTTGGGCCTATTTTCTGTGACGCTCCTCAGCTATAAATAGCCTTGTTACGATTTCATTCTCATTTTTTTTACAGAAGAGGGCGGCCAGACCTAATTTTCACTCCTTGGAGAAGATCTCTTGGATGCTTAGGCTCATTTTCATCCTATCTAGGGTTTGCTCTTCCATTCTTCCATTATTTTCATCTAGGTTCACCATGACAATAGTGAACTAAACCCTTTTGTTGTTGGGGGAAACAATGTAATCTTTTGAAACTCTTTTTTAGTGAAACTCTTGTTTATTTATATGATTGTCATATGCTTTGATTATCAATTATTGGGTTCTCATCTGCGCTTAAAGCTTTTATCGTTTAACTCATTCGATAACTGTTGTTTGTCTCTATTGATANGNGAANGTACANTACTGTCATGAANTNNTGAGAAATTCCTTGATTAATGAAATACCACCTAGGGATAGGGAGGTAGGACGATCAATTGTTTTTGCTTCTCTTTGGTAATGCGTTGCTAGTTGCTAGGGGAGATTGTTCCACTCCTTCATTGACATCTCTACTGATGCAACCATGTTATTCTGTCCAGGCCCTTGCTGCAAAGATTCTCAAGAAGTGTGCTGAACCTGTTCTAGACTACACTTCACAAGGAGATTATACCAAGCATACAGAAAAACAAGGAAAAGAACCTAATAATAACAGCTTCGAGAATTAAAATAAAAAACCAAACACACAAAACTAAGAACCACTTTTCAGAAATACTACAACTTCAGAAACACAAACCTAAACACATAACAAATGCTAAAAGAAATAAACCTAAACAAGACTAACTAAACACTTTAAAACTTAACTCGCCGATTCCCCGGCAACGGCGCCATTTGTTAAACTGCCTTTTAGTCGCATAAGATAGAACAAAGAACTGGTCCCCACTAATGTAGCATAGGGCAACCAAAATATCAATCCTAGGACTCAGCTAATTAAGATTAGAGTGTATGGTTAAGGTCTTGTATTTTATTTACTATTAAACTACTAAACAGGTGGGGACATTTAAAATGAATGAAACTAAAAAGGAAAAAAATAAAAATCTAAACTAAAATTTGTTTAAAAGAATAAAGAAACTGAAATGCAATATAAACGAAAAGGAAGTAACAGTCTAAACTACTCAAAACAAAGATAAAATCTAAATACTATAACTACCTAAAACTGCAACAAAACCTAAACTAAATTGAAAATTGAATGCAACTAAAATAATTTAAAATNCAGAACTGTAATGATAGAAATGATCAAATTAACACAAAATTTCCAAAGAATAAAAGTCACATAACAGAACCTAAATGAAAGGAAAATTAAAATCACAATCTGAACTACGAAATATTCTAAGATCAATTCAACAGAAATACTAAAAATAAAGAAGCGAACTAAAGATATGAAGCTAAGCAAAGAACATAGACAAATGTGCAATAGATTGAATGAAAGAGTCTCAATTCCTCTTCAGAAAGACATTCCGAGAAAGTTAAGCCCGTCATAGGGTCTTTTTAGTTCATGTCTCAGAACTTAAAGTGGTAATTCTCACTCAATTAATCAATCAGTGCACAGTTTCACAAGAACAAGAAATACAAGACTGAAATTGAACTTAGTTTGATAAGTATGAAGCATAACATCTCTCAAGAAGACCTCCTGAAAAATTAGGCCCAATCCAGGGTCCTATTACATCCAGACAGATGTAAATTTTTGGATGTTTTCCTTCAAAATTATCATACATAGTTCAATAACAACACACAATCACATATATTGGAAACAAAAAAAATAGAAACATTGAATTTTTATACACTGGACTCTTTTCTGACTCGAGAAGAAGTCTCGATGAAAAATGCTCATTATAGAGTCATTTGATTCCAAAAGGAATCATATAATGCAGAATCACAGAGTCCAATTCGATTTTTAATGATAACAACACAAGAAACATAGAAACACATAACAAAATCACAAAACACTGAACACATCACTAAAAGAAACAAATTTTATTAACAAGAAATCACAAGTACAAGGAAAGATACCAAACAGAACTCGCAATCGAAGCCTCTACGGGCTGTCACCACCGCAGGTGTGCGCTCCAAAAGCAGAGAGAACGAAAACCTATTCTATAGAAAGCGTAAAAACCTAATCTATAGAGCGTAAAGCTGTATCTGAAAGTGTTTGTGTGTAAAAAAATTTACAAGATGAAAACCCCTTTATATAGGGTGGAAAACGAAACGAAAAAAATGAAAAAGGGGAAAGAGAGAAGGAAACTTGCATGCGACGTTTTTTAGCTTCCCAATCGGACGGTCATCAGCTGTTCCTCGCGAGCTCCACTTCTAGCCATCCGATCAGCTCTTCATTTTTCCGTCGGTCAGCTCCGGTCAAGGTCACGTGCTTCTTCGGTCAGCTGCTTGGAGGAGAAGGGTTGTGACAGTTTTTCTTTTTCTTTCTTTACGAACCAAGCCCTAGCACAGGTTCTTTTCTTCTCAAGTAAGCTTTGCTCCAGAGTTAGCTCCTTTTTCCTCCAAATGAAGTCTCGATCAAAGACCCCTAAGGCACANCACACCAAAACGGCGTCGTCCAACTAAAGTGCAGNCCAATTGCTTCCAATTAAATCCAATGGTAGCAGCCAATTCAGACCAGCGTTTCTGCAGCTGCGACGTGCCAAGGCCCAAGTGCATTTCAGCCCAATTCCAATGGTGGCAGTTGCTAATTTCTTCTTGCAGCAGCAGCAGCGTTCTAGGGCCCAATCTTTTTCTTTCAACACCAGCCCAATTAAATTTGGCAGCATCTCCAATTGCATTACCCCCAATGTTGCTTTAGACCTGCAGTTCAATTAAAAAAAAACAAATGGCTCAATTCAGTGCAACTAGACAAATTGTAAACACATCCATTTCAGCCTAATCTAAAAAAAATCAATCAACAATTAAAGAAAAAGAAAAGAAAAAATCAACCTAAAAAATATTTTTATTGTATTTTATTTTATTTTTAATTTTTTTTCTTTCTTTATTAACAGAAAAATTAATTTCCTAAAAAAAATACTAAAATATATCTAAAAATCTATTTTTAACTAAAATTATACAAAACTAAAGAATTTAAAGAAAAACCTAAAACTAATCTAATTCTAAACAATTAAAAACTAAAATATACTAACAAAGACTCCTAAGCACAAATAAAAGTGCAAAAACTGAGACTTATCAGGCATCCTGCCATGGCAGGTGTTGGATGGATCGACAAGTGTACCGAATCACACAAGTAATATAAAATGGTAAGATCAAGTATTGTATCCCAGAAGACTCTCAGCACTAGAGTGTCGTGTTATAACTTGATTAATTAAGACTTAAAGAAAACGAGATCATTGGTTTCAGTTGTAAAAACAGAAAATTAAATATAAATGCAATTGATTGATAACAGAGTAGCACAATGATGAACGAAGGTTGTTTAATATGAGACGAGTATGTTGTTAGGGTTAGATTTCACCAAGTTCCCTCTCATGTATGTAAGAATTCTTCTTTATGCATTAATGTTAACGTCACTCGCTAAATCACCTAAAACTGATCCCTCGGCGAACAAGCATGTCCTTAAACCTAGTTCATGCAATTCCTAGCATTCCTAGTGATTAATTGTGAAGATCAAGAACTTTAAGACGACCAAGACTCATACCCTCATCCCTCAGAAATGTTACTCTTAGGAGTAATTCAACAAGAACCTGAATTGTAAGGAACCTCCCGACACTCATGCAATTCATAAATCATGCTAATGAATGAGTTAAGCACAACAAATGTTGAAACAGATGAATTACTCTAACAATTAATGAAAAAACATATATTATTAAGAATCAATTCAAATACATGAGAGTTTACAAAGTTAAATCATCCCCCAACAACAAATAAAGTTTAGTTCCCCATAACCATGGAGAAATTAGATGAACAATAGAGAAGAATGAGATTGAAAAACCCTAAAAATAGGGAATGGAAGCTCCCGCATCCAAATTCGCCCCCAGAGGGTGAGAGAGTGTTTAGTTGCGCTCCTTCTGCCAAATATATTAAACCTAGGACGTCTGGATCCTTTAAATAGAGCGAAATAAAACAAAAAAGGAAGTTTGACCCATATCACTGGAGCTCAAGCACCCTACTTAGGGTGTCCGGGTGGTGAGCGGCAGTCCTTGACGCTTAAGCCTCAAGAATGGCACGCAAGCTTCGTGTCTTCAACGCTTAAGCTCCCCAAAAGGGGCGCCCGGGCTGTGAGCGACACTCTTTTGCTCTCAAGCCTCCAAAAAGGGCGCCCAAGCTTCGACCCTCCCTCTCTTCTGGTGTTTTTCTAGGCCTTTCTAAGATACGTCTCCTTGACACTTCACCTCTACTTTTCATATTATCTCATTTCCTACCAAAACAAGGAAATTTAGTCATTATTTCATCAAACTCAACCTTAACTCTCTTATTCGCACAACTTAACAGTAAATCATGATTTCAAGCAAGTTCTAAGTAGAAAATGGTGCATTTAGTATCAAAATTACATAACAGATAACGGTATTTTCAACTGTAATCAATAAGGCTGTTGTGCTCATCGTTTAGCTCTGCTGTTAGAGCATGGTCTTTGATCTCCGGTCCCTCATGATCACCGCCGAGGGTAGCCGTGTCCAGAGGCCTCTCCCTATGCGGGTGCTGACGACGCCGGAATCCACCTAGGTGACCTCGGAGGCAGCATTGCGATAGTACGTGAAGGAAAGTCGCCGCCAATGGCCACCACCTTAGCTGCAACCAGCTATGGCGATTAGCGTAGGGCATAGACCTCATGTTTCACATACCCACACCACCTTCCTCCTAGGCTTTGGCTCCACCATTGTCATCCTCTCCATGTTCGAGATGCACGACATGCTCTACCATCCAAAGGATTCGTGCCTTCATTCTCAAGGTTTCCATGGAGGCTTACGTAGTGCTAGAATCAGAGAAAAGGATTGTGGAAAACTTTGCCACTTATGAATTTGTGGTTCTCGGCGTCGCTAACGCGCACAAGTTACAATGACTCAGAAGATCCCTAAACCTCCTCCTTTAAAAGGAGAAACTATAGAGAACCAGAAGAGAATTGGCCTATGGGCAATGGAGCTACCTTCAGCAGATTCAATTATAGTTCGAGAACTATGTCAACTCTGACAAAAAACCTCAGGGTCTCCCTGGGCCGAGTAAGAGTGCTGAAATGGTTAAGAAAAAAGAAGCCTTCTGGTTAACTGTGAAGCCAACTCAATTTGGTGTGAAAATAGGCACAAAATATTTGTTGGGCATTGATGGGTGTCGCGGCCCATACAAATTTGATTGCATATGAGAAATGCAGTATAGCTAGGAATGACCCCTAGGTCGTCTCTCAAGGACCAATTTTGCGATTCGAGAATCAAGTCAAACACGAAGTGGGGGGGTTTGTGAAAGGATTGTGAATGCAGATAAACTAAATTAAAACACGGATGCAACAGAAATGTAAAAAACAGAATTGCAAAACGAAATCACATATAGAATAAAAATGGTTGGTCATTAACTTAATTACAATGTTTCCAATCACAGATCAACAAAATAAAGTTGCGACTCAAACCTCTAATCCAACAAAGTTAACCAACTAACCGAAGGTTAACCCTGTTTTCATAAAAGCGAACTAAGCGAACGCAGTGTTAATATCAAATCTAAATTACACCATTCAGTTACATTAACTAAGCGAAGATGTAATACCAACTGGGAAACTAAGCGTATACCCAATTGCAAGAGCAAAAATAGAATTCACATTAACCAAGTCAGAGTGCACAGACAATCACAATTCAAGAATCTCAAGG
>NW_014542184.1:259789-261123 GCF_000741045.1 Vigna radiata var. radiata
ATTAAATGCAAAACTACATTAAAGAAATAAAAAAAAACAACTAATCCTATTATGCAAACTAATTCAAACAAAAGAAATAAGCAAACACAACTTTTTCCTACTAGCAATTTATGTGACCAAGTGCATCCAACCAAATTAAATTAAAAGTGCAAAAGGGCTAGAAAAAACCCTTGGGCCGTGAGCATCCTTGTGGCATTCCAAAGTCCAACTTCAAAGTCAACCTTCACTAAACTAGAAAATATGTTGCCTCTTGTCCCATGTGCTTCTTTCTTCAAGAAAATCGAACAAAAGCCAACCTCACACCATAAAAACCGTGCACTCCTCTCTCCATGCAGCAAAAATTCTTGTTCCACACACCAAGACACCAATTTACGTGAATCACCAATGCAATGGTTGCAAACAATGCTTCAAAAAGTCCAAAAGTCAAAAAGTGCTCAATTTTTCCTACCCTTGTGCCACATAAGCAAGGTCAAAGCAAATACAAACACAAAGCATCCCATTCTCCATGGCAATTTACGCAAGAAACAATGCAAGGAAAAAGCTTAAAGTGGAAACACTCCTTTAGTCAAAATAAGCATATCTTTTTGCTTGGCCAAAAGTGGTAAAAATTAAATGCATCATTCTCTCTCCTTTCTACACACCATTTTCGTTTTTCTCACCAACACAAACATTAAAATAGCTTTCTCCATTTCAAAATGCCGAGAATACACCAAGGAAACCAAAGTTCAAATTGCAAAANATTACAAGAACAACAACCCCAAAGTTCTACTCATCAATTCACTTCTAACACTAACTTTTCTTCAACTTTCTTTGCAAAAACGAAAATATAACCTAAACCATCAACTCCAACTCTGTCCAGCCACCATAACAACACAAAATTCTAGTCCATTCCTTGTTTCAAACATCAAAAACGAAATGCAAGAAGAAAGGGTTCAAAACTCAAACACCCTGATGAGTCAATATTTTCTTGACTTTACTTAGTTTATTGTGCTAGAATTAATCAAGCAATTATGCTTAATTTTCCGGTATTTTCCTGTTTTTCCTAAATATGCTTAATTTGACTGGAAATTCTAATTTTAATTAATTTGAATTTTCTGAGCTAATTATTTGCAGGGAAAATTTTGGAAACACAATTTGGGACATTTGGAGGGCAACTCTCAGCATTTTAGAGAGCCTTGGCTGGCCACACAGTTTAGACACTCTTACACACTTCATTTTTCATGTTTTGAACTTTTCTCTTCTAGGGTTTCATGTATGAACACTCTCATGGAGAGCTTGACTTGGGTGTCTCGGTTTTGGCCATTTCAATGAGCAAGATGCAGATTTTCTTCTTC
>NW_014542184.1:262738-264120 GCF_000741045.1 Vigna radiata var. radiata
TGGAATATGAAGGGTTTTCACCACCACCAAGCAAAGACAATCAAGGTTGAAGCAAAAGAAGAAGAAAAACATGACCTTGTTCATCCCATAGCTCAAAGAAAATGAAACCCTACAAGCTCCCAAGGAGGAAGTTCATGAAACCATGCAAAGTGTGAGAATATGAGAGCTTGGAGAATGTGTCTCGGCAATTCCTAGCTAAAATGCCGTCCAAGCCTCCAAAATTGGTGGGGTCCACCTCTAAGAAACCCTAAAGAGATGCCACATGGCCCCCACAATTGGTTTTTTACAAAAAAGCCCCTAAAAGGATCCAAAACACCTAATTCTAATTAAGGGCTTCTAGAAAACGAAATTACAACTTTAATAAGAATCTAAATGACTAAATGTTTAGCCTTTGACTGTGTCACGCCATATCCCAATGCTTCAGATGATGTTTCCAAAATTTCCCTGCACCCAAAAATGCAATTAATCAACTGAGAAAATCCAAATTAGCACAATTACAAATTTCCGACCAAATTAAGCAAAATTTGGAAAACGGGGAAATAACAGACAATTAAACACAATTCCCTGGTTTATTTAAGTGCAATATACTAAATATAGTTCAAGAAATAACGACTTATCAGGCATTCTCCGAATCATCATGGTTAGACTTGAAATTTGTTGACATAATGAATTCAACCCAAAATTATCAGATTTTAGGGTTCCTAAACTTGGACCTGTTGGAGACAATACCCATGTTTCAACCAGAATGATGAGGATATATAGCTACTGTGCACCTGAGTATGCCATGAGCAACAGGTTAGCCACACATTGGGTGCAATTTTGTTGAAGTTTATCATTGGACATAGAGCAATAAATTCCAGTAGAAAGCCAGGAGAGCAAAACTTGGTTTCGAGGTCTCGTCCATATTTTAGTGATTGAAGAAAAGTTTATGTGTAAGGTTGATTCTCTTTTATAGGCATCTCAGAGTATGTGGGTGCAACTCACCGCAACAACCATCTTCGAAAATGAACAAAAATTAATATTCACAAGGTCACCTAAGGTCTCGATCGTGATATATCCAAACACGAATTTCTTAATATATTGAGCACAAACGTTCAACTGAAGACCGAACGTCGCTTGTTTGGTCGTCCAACCTTATAATTCAAACTAGCTTAAATTTATTGGCCATAATTTTTTAACAATTCAAATTCGAATTGTTATTGTATTTCTTCATTGTAGATGATAGGATCCTACGTATAAACCACTCGACCAAGTGAACTGCTAAGATCTAAAATGCTCGGGGAGGAACGCTCTTCGTGAGCTCTCACCTTGATCATAGAGAACGCTCCAAGTGAACTCCTAAGATCTAAACCGCTCGGTGAGGAGCGCTCTTCGTGAGCTCT
>NW_014542184.1:264888-266299 GCF_000741045.1 Vigna radiata var. radiata
TCTCACCTTGATCATAGAGAACGCTCCAAGTGAACTCCTAAGATCTAAACCGCTCGGTGAGGAGCGCTCTTCGTGAGCTCTCACCTTGATCATAGGGAATGCTCAAAGTGAACTCCTAAGATCTAAACAGCTCGGTGAGGAACATTCTTCGGGGAGGAGGGCTCTTCATGAGCTCTCACCTTGATCATAGGGAACACTCCAAGTGAAATCCTAAGATCTAAACCACTCAGTGAGGAATGTTTTTCGTGAGCTCTCACCTTGATCATAGGGAACGCTCCAAATGAACTCCTAAGATCTAATCGCTTGGTGAGGAACACTCTTTGTGAGCTCTCACCTTGATTTTAGAAAACACTCCAAGTGAACTCCTAAGGTCTAAAGCGCTCGAGGAGGAATGCTCTTTGTGAGCTCTCACCTTGATCATAGGGAATGCTCTAAGTGAACTCCTAAGATCTAAATCGCTAGGTGAGGAACGTTCTTCGTGAACTCTCACTTTAATCTTTTCAACCAGGGGAACA
The DNA here is from genome assembly GCF_000741045.1 of Vigna radiata var. radiata. Lineage (NCBI taxonomy): Eukaryota > Viridiplantae > Streptophyta > Magnoliopsida > Fabales > Fabaceae > Vigna > Vigna radiata. The sequence continues at coordinate 265,404 of NW_014542184.1, forward strand.
CTCTTCATGAGCTCTCACCTTAATCATAGGGAACACTCCAAGTGAACTCCTAAGATCTAAATCGCTAGGTGAAAAACGTTCTTCATGAACTCTCACCTTAATCTTTGCTTGTCCTCAAGCAAAACAAAACAAAACAACACACAAAACAAAACTTGGCTTTATACAATTTCATCCACTGTTTCAACATTCCTAAAGTGCATGACAAAACTACTCAATTCAACATCTTCAGTGAAATCCAAAATAAGATGCATGCATGCTTTCAATCTAGAGATTGCAAAACAGATGTTACACATTATGAATGACCAATCGACTAAGCAAAAATGTACTCAAGAAAATTAACAATTCATATCAAGCAAGTGTTTCACTCAATCACTCAAGTGTTTAAGGTGGCACTCCAACTCTCAAGTATTCACAAGTCACATGAAACAAAATTGCCATTCATTTCAAACAATCAAAATCCTTACATGCAAATGCCATCAAAAGGACTTTTCAAGGCTTGTAATGCGGTTAGGCTAATGATGAAGGGTGAAAAACAGTTATTTTCATATGTCAATTTGGACCAAATTACACTCTTTACTACTTGGAATGAGCCTAGAATCAAGCAAAACTCAATAAACGAGTCTGGAGAGAGTCAAAAGTTATTTTTAGCAATTTTATGCTTGTCTTGCATTGTTTTGTAGCTAATTTGAGAAAGTAAAGAATAGAGTTAAAGATACAGGTCGTTGACTCAAGAAAAGAGCAGAAAAATGAAGATTTGAAGAGTCGACGCACCGCCCGGTGGCACACTTAAACCGTCGGGCGGTCCAGGACGAGGAGTAGGCATGGCGATTGACGCTGAGCGATCCTACCGGGCGGTGGCTCGCTGGACTTGGGCCTATTTTCTGATGCGCTCCTCA